>NC_092698.1:9955472-10255472 GCF_964275005.1 Diadema setosum
CAATTGGCGATCGCTTCAGAACGAATGAAATTGCAGCCGCTGCTCCGTGAAACATTTTGCCTGCTAAATATAAAATGACATGTGTGCACACAATAGACATTGTTCATTTTGTCATCATCGCGTTTTGTTCTTACCTTCTTTTTTAATATAAATTTTGGCGAGCGAGCGCAGCGAGCGAGCCGAAAATTTTGTATTTCAGCTCACAGAACATGGAATTTTTGTGTGAACACAATAAACATTGTAATTTTGTCCGCGTCATCATCATATTTTGTTTTATGTTGTTTGATTTGTTTTCTGCCCCCCCCCCCCCCACCATTCTCCCTCTCCCTTCCGGGCGGCGTGTTTTTTTTTTTATGACGGCGCAGATTGGGGACCCTAAAAATCTATTGGGGACCCTATCCCTAAACCTAACCCTAATCCTAATCCTAACCCTAACCATCAAACCCTAACCCTAACCCTAACCCTAACCCCAACCCTAACCCTAACCTTAACCCTAACCAAAAACCCTAACCCAACGTTTTTCCATAGGTTTAACACGCGCCATGCCCCAATCTGTGCCGTCTTAAAAAAAAAAAAAACGCGAGCGAGTTTTTTTTTTCTTCTTTCTTCTTCTTTTTCTTCTTCTTTTCTTTTTTTCTTCTTCTTCTTCGTTTTTTCCTTTTTTTTCTTCTTCTTCTTCGTTTTTTTTTTTCGTTTTTTTTTTGCGCCCCCAAGGAGTGGCGCCGGGGCACGTGCCCCCTTGCCCCCCCCCCCCCCTAGATACGCCACTGTGAGTAACTCATCCCCCCCCCCTCTTTACCTCACATTAATAAAAGAGAGTAGAGTTTCACAGAAATTATGTCAAAATACAGGAAAGTTATGAGTTAAAAATATTTTGTTTCCATTATGTTGCACATATAATCACGTATGCAAAAAAAAAAAAAAGATGATATGACAGTATCATTGCAAAAAAAAAAAAAATGATCGTTATGTCTACAATCATCTTTCTAGATTTCCATATGTACGTGAGAAAGGAATTTTGTCTTCACAATCTATTTTCTACAGTAAATAATGTTTATGACCTACACGTACAAGCATTATAAGCAATATCCGTCACTCGTGAGATGGGGCTTTCGATATAGTTGTCAATTATCAATAATTTCATTTATGTCTCATGTGTGAGGTCGTTGATGATTTGTTAAAACAAATGAAATGGATTCTCCCTTAATCTACTGACACGCATTATTGTTAGTGCAAATGCGTGAAACTATGCTATTGCATATTTAATTAGTGTCTTGTTCCACAATAACACCCAATCCATTCACAGAACAGTGCCAAATGCTAATGATACATTTACATGTGTCATGTTAATGGATGTCACACATGTCCACACATTCTGACAACAGAACAAATCACCACCGCCAATAATATCAAAACTTAAAGTAATGGAAACTTTAATCTTCCCTCGCCTCAAACGGCATGTCCCAGTCTCTATCCATGTTTTTTTTTTTTTTTTCAACGTGGTCCTAATAGGCCACACCCACTTTATACAAATGCATATTCATGACAATATAAAAAATCTAAAATCTAAAAATGGAATAGATTTGAATTGAATTGAATAGGAAGATTTATCATGGAAAACATTCAGAGAGAACATATAGAAGCAGTAAAAGAAACATTATAAATGGTATTACACATACGATAGATTGTCAGCGCCATCTGCCTTGTCTGTTGTCTGAGAGTAAGTTCTGCCACTTTTGATAAAATCTTGATGTTCAGAGTCTGCTTGAAAAAATATATATTATTGTATCATGATATTAACAGACACATTACGTGTATGATGCACTAAATGCTTGATTTCATCTCGGCAGAGGTCATACTACAAAATGTTCTACATTCATGAGTGTTGCTTCATTCGACAAAACAGAAACTTGGTAAACACTGTGTAAGAGTGAAATTTGATTTCCACCTGTTTCCATTTGTTTGCTGGTTTCATGCTTACAATGTTTACTAAGCATTCCGTTTTCCAGATTTACACTTTTCGTGTGAGTGCAATTATAACTGAGTAATCACTGGACTATGAGAAAAATTAGTCAGTGCATATAGGATGAACACGAGCACTGCATAACGAAGAAAAAGGTCTGTAAGAAAAAAAAATGAGACAGAAGCTGACAGAATTTCAAAAGGGACAGAACAGCCCATTGATGTCAAAATGCCAACGTGAAGAATTTTATAGATAGTGACCGCAGGTTTAAACGCAGTTGTTTGATGAATTATTTTTCTTTCAACCTATATGAAATATACTTTTTTTTCCTTTAAATTTCTTTGGTTTGAAAAGTAAATAATAATAAAAAAAACGTGAATAAACAAAGTCATGTGATGAAACATTGAAATGATACAAATAAACTATGATAATCATGTCACAATTATAGCAGGTATGATTAAGTGCTTCAAATACCAAGTAATGTATGTGACTAAGAAGAAAGAAAAAAAATGAAGAAATGAAATAGTTTAAGAAAACATTAAAAATGTATAAATCACGATAATAAAACTGGCGGATATGATAAGGGCTATGAATAACACATACTGTGACTAACTTTGCTAAGTCGAACGAAGTGGATATTGAATTAAGGCATGGAATTGCATGGAAGATCAGCTATTACAGCTGGATATGGGCTATCCAGCCATCTTCTCAGATGGAAATGAAACAAAGTAACAAAATAAAAGAATAAGCATAATTTTTTCATGACGCATTTTCATGAAATATCATATTCAACATACTAGTCATCCTAATTATATGATTCGGTACAAAAATTTGGCTTTCCTGAAAAGAAAAAAAATACTCAGGTGATAGACTAAGCTCAGCCATCAAGACATCTTGCAACCCTGACCACGGCAACTAGCTGAAATGCGTTCAGTTATGAAGCAATGAGCCGCGTGTTATTTGTACCCTATTCTGGCTAAGAAAAACAAACAAAACACACGCACAATTTTTGCTTGCCCAACATATATTCTTGGTAGCTTGAGCACCACTTAATGTCGAGTATTGTATATCTCTCTACATACCTTTCTATCTACATTTCACTATAGATAAAAGTGTGTACGTGTGTGTGTGTGTGTGTGTGTGTGTGTGTGTGATATTACCAATTCATGATTTTAAGAATGAGAGGATAATTGTTAATTTCAGTATATGGATGTGGTTACGTTAGAATTGAAGATTTTAGGGCAAAAATATAATTAAGAGATGCAGATTTACGGGAAAGTCTTATTTCTTTACTAATAATTTGCAGAAATTTTTGTATGATTTGAAAATAAAGGATGGTCAAAATAATTTTGAGTATATATTCTACTTCTCTTAGGAGCTTGCTGTTAACGCGTATTATTCTTTTTTTTTTCTTTCTCTCTCCTTTTTTTTTTTTCTGCTACATTCTCTTACTGCCAATGTCAATCCTTTGAGATGATGTATATCATAACAAGATATGAATATATATGTGAATTGATTGATTAAAAATACTTTATTGAAGTACAGAGATTAAGATGTGAGCGGGGACCATGGTACTTCATGGAGAATGGGGGGGGGGGGGTGGTGGGTAAAGGACAGGTAGGAGGGGTATCCTTTCGTTTTTGTTTTGGCAGATACAAGTCTATGTGTTTGAATGTAAGTTGTATTTCAGGTCACGCACCGATTGTTTATCTGTTTAATCAAAATATTGCTGATTTTTATTGTTTATACATTCAAGAAGAATGTTTTTGATATGTGAAATTACAGAAATCAAAATGAAGATCGCTGAAAACCAAAAAGTGTGTGTATGTGTTATGCAAGATATGTATAATAGAGAGAGAGAGAGAGAGAGAAAGAGAGAGAGAGAGAAAGAGAGAAGAGAGAGAGAGGGGGAGGGAGAGCTGGGCCTGCATGTTAACAACAACTCCAACTACAAGGAACTAACTGTCGTTAGACATAGTTCTGTACCAGTGACCTCTGCTGTTAGGCCTACTTGTTGCAGGTATGATACTGCGGGATAGGAATTTAGCTGCCATCACGCAATTCCCTATATACAAACCTGAGAGCATGGTCTTGGTAAGGCTCTGTTGTGGATTGCTGTGGACAAGATAGATTGTGATCATCATGATCATGACGACGGTCGAGGAGAGGAGGATCTTCTGGATTTTTCCTTCCGTTATGATCGGCGACGACGGATGGCACCCGCCCAGATTTTCCGTCAACGCCATGGACGAGATCAATCGTGGGATGGGTCGGTGAGGAGTGAAAAGAGAAGCTTTCCAGAACGACGACCACGTCGCCACTGATCTCCTCCTTTCTTGAATTGTGACCGAGACAAGCCAAAGCAGATCCACTGTGAGCAGCCCTCATCACAAACGAACCGCTCGGCACCTGTGGAATTCTGGAAATAAAGAAAAAGAACAGCCTTCAATTACTATTCGTTAATATTGAGGTTGTTAATTCCGATGCTACTGGCCAAATGGGTTGGCTCTGAAAAAAACAACAAAAAAAAAAACCAACAAATATGTTCGTTTTGGAAATATTAATCTCATTACAGACATTAATCCACTGCTAGTGACGCCACGGTTCTTGCAGCACAAGTCAACAATCGGAGGGTGTGTGAAGGAATCTGTTTAGACATGCTGCATGCGCATGCTTTATTCTCGCTTCCATCTGGATGATTCCTATATTCCACACAGCAATATAATTTATTACAAACCAATACCCATTTTTCTTTACATTTATACGTCTTCACATAATAGCAATATGAATGATGCATAATTCATAATCTAGATATTAGACAAGGTTAACATTTTTTACATCAAAACATTGACAAAAGACAGAACTCACATAAACACATGGCACGAACAGATTAAATAGTTTATCATATCAACCTTGAGTGCTTCATTGTCTGTTACCATGGTTACTATGCTCTCTTGTTTGATGAGTGGGTGGGACAAGTAAGAGTTTCTTTTCAAAGACCAATGGGAAAATACTTCAGATAACAAACGTCATAAAAAAAAAAAACTCGTTGTATGGCTCTTAAAGTTGTCATTTTCATTCTTACCATGCTAACATTTTTTATCAATATGATTTGATTTATCACAGGCGATACAAAAACCACTATCAGTAAGGTTATCAACGTCAACGAAAGAAATTGTTTTCCCCCGTTGGATGTTCAGTAAACTTATATTCTCCACTGTACAATTTTTTTATTTTTTATTTTTGCTGATTTAATGACACACATCAGTTATACTATAGCACTGCAAAAGCTGTATAATTGGTAATCGCTATTGATTAAATCAATCCTAGATATTGATTTTTATCGAAATGATAGGACTTGCATGTTACATACCAGTCATAATTCCTTATAGTCCTAGCCCCGATAATGTATAGTAACTGTCGATAATTCCCTCTCATGAGAAACTGCGTAATTAGGATTATCCTGCGATGCAACAGCTTGAGGAAGTAAAAGTAATGACGTCGTGGACAGATAATTTATGCAGCACATTTCAGAAGTAATATGATCAACAGCAATACTGGTAGGTAGCAGCAGCAGCAGCTAGCCCTTCGTGAGCAGCATTTGCTTCGAAAGCAGGCAGTGACGCCCATTCAAAAGCCTCGATGATTCTGATGCACAGCAGAAGGAACACTACCGTTTTTCCTTCTGTGTGCATCCACTGATACGTGGGTTACAAGTGGCTTACTGCTGTTGAATATTCACCACTGCAGCGTTGATCACTCAAACAATCACTCGAGTGCACTTAGGGACTTAGGTTGCCATTTTGCGAGGTCAAGAAGTGCGATGGTTGGCGTTTGTATTGTCTGTAATGAAAGATCTATATCATTGTATTCTGTTGAAAATATTCAGTTGAAGCCAGTGGCCTTTGTATATACGCCATTAAAAGAAAGAAGGAAAGGAAATAGAGGGAAAGAATGAAATGGAAAAGTATTGATGAGATGTGATTACAATTCAACAAAGAGTTACACAAAAACAGTACCTGTATAATTATGTTACAGGTATACGCCAATATTGAGTTCATTGTGTCAGTGAGTTTTCATTAGGACCGTTTAGGATTCCGGATCTAGCCCAGCGCGGCAAAGTGGGCCAACGTTGAACAAGAGACTATCTCATCAATGTATGTAACCTACATGAGAAGCTTTCATGAAAGCGATTAAGATAATAGCAAGTACCGCATGTCTGCCCATGTAGTGACATTACCTCTCAACATTTACACTCAACAAACAACTCTGGATAATTAACTAATCATGTAATAGCATCTGTGTTTTCCCCGACTGTACGCTACCGACTGAGCGACGTGATATACTGTAACAGACCTCTCTACATTCTTCTCTGCTCCTTCTCCTTTCTCTTGTCCTCTCTTCCTGTACTTTGATTTTTAATAATGTCATTGTGCTCTCTCCCTTATACGATGTCGAGTCTTTTACATGTATGCATGTGTATTGCTTGAATATTGTTTCACTCCGTTGGATTAAAATAAAATTGGGTGGAATACGAACACGAATATTACATGAGTGTGGGCAAGCGCGTGCGTCTGTGTGCTTGTATATCATATTATTGTGTGTTTTGTCACTTAATTTTCCTGGTACACGCATTTCAATTAATAGTGTTTGTAGGTTGTAACACTGTTAGCTTTGTCATATTAGTATTTTGTATCTTCTCGTACTGTTAGAGCTACCTTTTAAATTGATGTTGTCCTTATTACCTGCATTACATTTATCAGCCTATATTTTAGCTGAATATGAATAGATTTTGGATGATACGTAGTTACACTAAGCCTATTAGGTATTGAATGATCAACGTTTTACAAGCTTTGTTTTCAGTGGACCATTCTTTGCCATCATTATACTTACTTTTCTGTCAACCTTGCAAAGTATGCAATTGCTCCTCTTGGGTATTTGACTATAAGTTGAAGATTATTTCATCATATTGGCGTACACTATGATCCACACTGTACTATGTATTTCTTACAAATTGATTTTAAAAAAATGATATGTGCAATGTATTCTTTGCATTTTGTTTCATGCTTTCGTCAACTGAATTGAATTGAACTTAATGACATATAAGACTGTATGCTAAAGGGATTGTATAGTTTTGGTTGTGGTCCGAATAAAAGGTGGGACCCACCTTTTATTAGGACCACTTTGTTTTCGGATTATCTCAGCCATTTCAAAACTGATATTCATCAAACCACTGATGAAATATGAAAGATCATACAATTCTTAGAGGAATTCAAAGTTTATATTTTTATAATGAAAATCCATTTTTAAATGGCGGAGATATCCAAAAACAAATTGGTCCTAATAAAAGGTGGGACCCACCTTTTATTATGACCACAATCAAAACTTTACCATCCCTTTAACTCGGAGTAGAAAGTATTCATCAAGTGGAATGGGATGCAAACGTAATTCTGTAAAATAATGCGTAGACACGCGGCATATTGATAGTTTAGCTTTAAAACATACATACGCATATACAGACACACACACATACTGACACACACACACACACACACACACACGCACACACACACACACACACACACACACACACACTGCACACAAATCACACACGTTCATGTACCCGGCCGGGTGGCGCTATAGTGCCCCATGATTATGAACAGGTATCGACACGTCATGATAAAACAAAAAGACAAATATAAAAACACAAAAGAAACCAATTCCTTGACCCTATCAAGGCCTGTGATATAGGCCTGTACTGCTACGACGCGAATACACAAGCATTTTGACTACGGGCTAAATCTAAACTTCTTTTGGAAATGCAACATTCTACGTTCTAGACATGGTCTAAATGGCGTCGTATTTCACCACATCATCACTTTATATACGGTATGGATGTAGACTACTTGTATGCCTCTCTTTTCATTTATTCTTAGTCACTCTACTATCCCTCTCCAACATGACACCTCGAGCAAATGTCAATAATTTAATCCCACAGAAGTCAAGAATTGCTACTGTAAATATACCTTCATCAATCATTGTCCCGGTTTGTCTAAATGTCACGCAAACACTCCAATAATGTTCTACATATATATAAATGTTTGCTTTCACTCGAATGCTAACAAATTGCTGAAGAAGGTAATTCATTCCACAGTGCTTGAAGTTTTATGTGGAGAAGATTTTCCGTGTTTTATTTCCGTAGGACAACTGCGAATCTCTGTGCGTCATTAAAAAAATCTATCTTGTCTTGAGTGGAACTTTAACGTTTCTCTTTTTGTTGTAAGGCAAGAACAACGAAGGATACACTGCACGATTACATCACAGATTTTTTTTAAAGAAATTTTTATGCGTGTTTTATCATAATGTGATATGCATTAAAGGGTGACATAATATGTTCATATATAAATATTCGTATACGTATATCCGCATGTTAGGCAATGGTTTGATTAGGAGACAAGTCCCCGGCCGGATTTTTTTTTTTAAATAGATGAGACAAGGCGTTATAAGTCTTCGATAACTTCGTCAACATCAACATTAGGAAGTACCCCTAATCAGTCGCGGAATCTTGTTCATCATTCGTCTGTTGTTGTGCTTCTCTTAATGAAACGTTTTCTTTGACATGGAAACAAAGTGATACCGTTCCATCAGTAAGAAGAAGCAGAAAGAAGCATGTCCGCTGGCAGATATAATGCCATGGAGAATAATTAAACAAAAATATGTCCATTTGCAATTACACAGAATATATGAGTCTTATGTTTCCTCAAAACTTGGCTTCACATATCCGAAGAGTTCAAAATCAGGTCGATATCTCTCATAGAGTCGCCGTAAAACCTCTGGTGAGACCTGTGAGAAGTGAGTCTTGTAGATGGCTTGATCAGAGCTGTGTGTCGGACTGCTGCCATTAGCAGAGGGAAAATGCACAACGCCATCGGCCTTGATTAGGCGAAGAATGTAGTTCGCGTCCGTCTCCAGCGTTTCGAAATGACTGATGACGTCATATTGAATGTGGCATGGCCAACACGTCTTGTAGATTTCTTTCCAGTGGGGATTGTTACGTCGATGACTCGGTTCAGACGAGTTTGTCAGAAACCTCACAAATTCTTCGAACTGCAAATTGTAATCAATTATTCGGTTCTGTAATTTAATTCTTTTCGTCTTGGCGTCATACAGGTGAGAATTATTTAAGCGGTACGTATCGAGAATATGAACCCCATCGGTCTTCTGGAATGGCAAGGCACTCGGTGACGTAGACCCTGCGTAGAGTTTATTATTGTACGCAGAGAGGAGGCGTTGGAAAGGCTGGCGTACAACCAAAAATTTCGTATAATTTTGCAAGATTTCTTTATGCTTACTAACGTTAAAGGATCGGATGAATTTAAGTTTACGTGGTCCCACTTTGTTGTTGACGACAGGCTGTGGAAGCTCATCTAGATATTTCATGATACCCTTGAGAACGAGAAAAACACGCTTCCAGCTTGTGCAGGCGACCTTCGGTACGTAGCAGTACATAAGCTTGTATTTGTCATCCACAATGATCGACGTACCCAGATTAGGACCTCCGCTGTCGATGTCGTTACCGAATGTCTGACACGCGTCTTTGAGTCGATCCCGTCGACGGCGATGGATATTTGCCTGTTCCGCCATGAAGTCTCTTTGGGCATTGGTCGGTGGCATTATGGACACAGCGGCTCTCGTAGATTGGAATGAGACGTTAGGCAAGTTAGGGCTGACAAAGTCCACAGGTGATCCTGACGTGATGAGACTGGTGCTGTGGATCCTATTTAACGTAGATGCAACCTGTAAAGGGACGTGTGAATAGACATTGCATTTTGACTTTACAATCTGTACAGGTCTTTATAAAGATACAGTAAAAAATAACATTGTGTATGCCTTCCATGTTTGTCGTTTTCTCTTGTCTGGGGATGATATTGCTGTTGTTCTTTCCCATAAATATTTATAAAGATACCAGTCCCCTGGCACCTGAGTTGAAAAGATGACTTATTTTCGCAATTATCTTCACATTTTGAGACATAGCGATTGTACGTATTTGAATATTGGTACAACACAACATGTAGGCCTACATTTTAAAGGCATAATTTACCATTTTATTTTGAAGAAGAAAACCCAGCATTAATGCTTCAAAATATTTCTAAAATTTAAGTAGGGATAGAATCAACCACTGTAAAAATTTGAATCCATATAATCGATGTTAAGTATTTTTAAATACACACAATGTGAACATTAGTTATAATAAAAATGTTTCCAGACCAAACCGTCTACAATTACGGTTTAATGAGAAAAATACTGATATCTCCATATATTTAAGGCTTTATTGCAAAAAAAAAAAATATATATATATATATATATACATATATATATACATGTATATATATATATACATCGCAAAACATCCTACCATACATATCATATTATATATATATATATATATATACATGTATATATATATGTATATATATACATATATATATATATATATATATATATATATATATATATATATATATATATAATATAATATATATGGTAGGATGTTTTGCGATACAACAGACCTACACATATGCATCAACTGTGATATCTTGAACATTCTTTAAATCATTGCTCCCGAAGGTAAACAGGACCTTTAAAGGGAACAAAGTGTGCAACCGAACAGTTGAAATATTGATGAAATCCAAATGAGGGTTTTATCCCCTCTCCTCTATCTCTCCTCTTCACCATCACCAGGATGGACCATGCATGACGTATTAAAAAAAGGGCCACAAATGAAATGACGAGCCCCTAGAGTATGTACAGCTCTTATTTTTGCTGGTCGAATGGTCATTTAATCGGCAATTGAAGATCATTCATGTATGAAAGAGCAGTAATAACAATGATAAGGTTTGAAAGAATCAGGATGCCAGAGATTGCATCTATTCCTCTTTGCTGCGTGTAGGCGAATGGTAGTATGCATTTTTAACCAATCTGTATGCACAAGACTGTACAGCCACTTGTCCACGCAAACAAGGTGGCCTGCGGTTAACTTGACAATGAACCAGTCAAGAAAACAATGAGGGAACAATAAATGTCACAACCATGCAATTTGGGGCAGAATCTTCTTTTTTAAGAAGCCATCTACACACATCCGGCAATTCCAGACAACTTTTACATGGACTTTAACTATCAGAGATCCTTCTTCCCACATGCTATCAGGTTATGGAACACCCTGCCAGAAGAACTAGACACCGCCACCTGATCTGCAAACCTCTTCAAGCAGGAGGTTCAGAGCACCTTGCCTCGTTAATAGATGAGAATTGTTGGGTTTTTATTTAGCAGCACAATGTAGAAATGTTTTTGAATGGTATACTGTACATAAAAATACCACACCAGGCCTGTCAAATAGTACGACTATATACCTTGTGGTGGACCATATTTTCGAAGAAGAAGAAGAAGAAAATGATTATGGTGATTATACGCGTACGAATGTTTGCATGGTTTTAACATACTTTTTTTATCAAAACGACCAGGCTGATGCGAAAACATTGGACTTCTCGAAAGCGTTCGACCAGGAACTCCACGAGCGACTCCTGCTAAAGCTCAATCACTACGGCATTAGAGCTCATTTTCTTGATCGGATCAGATCCTTTCTCACCATTAGGTCACGTATAGTTGATATTGACGGTGTTTCACCTTATTGTATACCCATGTTTCATCAGGAGTACCACAAGGAAGAGTTTTCGGGCCTATCTTGTTCATTTCATTCATCAATGACATCACAAAACGACAAGGCAACAAGGTAACTGTCAACACAGATCATCTTTTGACAACCATGCCCTACACAAACACTAGTCAGTACTATGCAGACAACTTGCCATAATATTTCTTCACGGACCTAACTGTACAAAAACCTCATTCTTTCCAAGGACTTTTTTGGCACGGAATGCGCTCCCAACCAACATCCTGTTATTATAGTAGATGTCACAGCAAGATCGCAAAATAACATTATAAGTTTGCTTGATTTATTTTTTTCTCTCTTTTCCTATTAAAGATAATCATAATGAGTCTGCATTTATCACACACTCAAACTAGTACAGCAATTGCGGTTAGTGGGATAGGAAATTATTGGTTCTATGTAGGGTACCTACTAACTGCCATCTCATGTTTGCATTTCGCACCCTAGGTGCCGCTTCTTTGCCTGTAGGTATATAGCTAAAAGGAGGGATAGTTTTATGTAGAGTTGTTTTATGAACTCTTGTATTTTGCAGTCATACATGGCGGGCAGGGAAAGGGGTGCGAAGTTTTTTGCACGATTTCTTTTTCATTGATAGATCTTTCCTCATGCAGTTCATCCGTGAAATAGGGCTAATTCTTCTTTGTTAACTCGATTCAAAATGACTTAGTTTTAGTCTTAGTTTATCTTAGTTTATAATTAGATGAAATATAGACAACTATGGAAACCACTGAAGTTATAAACGCGTTTGATGCTGAATTAGAGGGAAGAGTGTTTGTGTAAAGTAAATTGATAAAACTATCGAACAAATCTGGGTGTCACCGTATTTCAACACAACTACAACAACAACAGCAAAGAGATTCCAGATGTTCATTGAGTGTTAATTGATCATTAATAAGTCTTTCTAAAGCACTAGAATCATCTGAAATGACATGTAATACTCTCAGTAACAATAGCCGGAGAAGCAACGTTAGGACGAAAAAAAAAACCACACAAGCAGAAAGTTTGATAATGGAAAAAACACGTTTTTCTGACTTGTTTTTCTGATTTTGTACTTTCATATTGATAAACATTTCATTGTGAAGTCTTATACGGATAATTTGTAATTACAGGAAGTTGTATTAATTATGACAATTATGAATGACTACAGAATAGGAGTGGAACACAGCAAGAGAATAGGACTACCCTGTATGGTGTTTGAAAGAAATTGTCAACACCAAATCCTCAATTATTATCTCTCATCTAGATATTTCAGCCAAGAAGGAAACTCAGACCGTAAATTAAAGACGCGTGCAATGTCTTCTGGCGTTGTCTTAGCATACAGGTCATACATTTTAAAGTCCAACATGCTAAATAACATGAATTAGAGAGAGAGAGAGAGAGAGAGAGAGAGAGAGAAACAAGCCACTTCAAATACGGTGATTTGTTTAAATCCTTAGTGGCAGGATTGAAACTCACTCCAAGCAAGTTGCTACTCCTACTGAACTGCCATGCGAATTCCGATGATCAGTAAAGTATTGGATAGAGTGGAATGATAATATATTATGTCGGCGCGTAAAACGACATCTGCGCGCAGAGTCATCTGTTTCTATGATTACAACATTGTATTCGATTCGATTTGGAGGACTTTTTACCCGGATGTAATATAATATGGAACGCACTTCCTTCCTGGTGTGGTCCTGTGTATTGTCCTCTACCGAGCATGCCAAGCGAGAGGTACAGCGCATCATACTCCGTTAGAAGGAGTGCTGTCTTTTAGCTTTCCACATTCTTTGACGTAAGTAGAGAGTATTCAAAATGCATTGGACACACACTGCACCAACAGACCGGTCAATCAGTACAAAAATACACAAGGTGGTGGACTTTACAGGTACCGAACGAAAGAGAAGAAGCTTCTTCTGGGGCGATGTATACCACGTTCTTTCCCTAAACAGATCCATAATGTACTCATCATTAGCCTAGAATGCCTATTTGAAAATGGAACATGTAAAGTTTTCTCCGTACTTACAACTCAAGCTCAAACAGTCTCATGCCTTCATTAGCCTTATAAATTTCTGCGCAATACTCTTTTTTTCCATTCAGGCAAATTCATTTTGGAACTATGAGAACATCGGTCTCTCTATCAAACCATATTCGTTTATCATGAGCGTTTGCTAGTTAATGTAGAGAAGAGAACCTAATTAAAAACATGATATAGCTTATGATATCTAGAAATGACGGACCGAAAACATCACTCTGTGCATATCAAAGGCAAGAAATTGTACGATTGCGTGGGATTAGGTGACAATCACAAACAAAGCGGGGGATCAAGCTCAGTGATTTTAATGAAAAGAAAGTCTACACCAATTTATCTCTATTGTCTGCTTGTGTACTTACCTTGGCAGGCGCTGGGATGGTAGAGTCTTTCTTCATTATATTTCCCTTTGCTAATCTATAAATATCTGTTACAAGGAGGTGGGAGAAAGAGATGGGGAAGATGTGTTAAATGGCGCCGAACGGAAGATGAAGTGTCATAGTGCATGGCAAGGGTACTCATTTACGTATTAGTCAATACCCAAAGCGAAAATTTCTACGCCTATACTTTAAATTAAACGGCTATTTTAGTTAACGAACTCTCGCCGAAGTACCCTCCCAGCCTCGTATTAATGAACCTATCACACCTTGGATATGAGCTATTGGTAACAATAATTGGCTCAAGTTTCTGATTTGAGAACACATTTAAGATGAGAACTTGAATTTTCTTGTTGATTTTGGAGAGTTTATAAAGGATTTTGGATAATGAAAAGATAGCATCAAATTTCATCGATTACATGAAATTAAAAAAAAAAAATCACAAATGGTCATTTACGAATAACATATCCAATAATGAAGTGGAAGTAATAATTATGACACCCGAAACTTAATTTAGCACAGGATTGTCCAAAGGTCAGTCATGATGGTCTGAATCCAAACAATTCTGGCACAGATTGTCGGTAATCTCCTTGCAATTACCTCAGAACACTATAGTTATAATGTAGTCAAATTATCTTGCTACTAGAAGAGCCACTGCCGGCATCTGTTGCTATACATCACCATATACGAAATGATGAAAATGAATCACTTGCTGGAAAACATGTAAACATAGGGCGATTCAAAATGTACCGATCCACTGTACAGTGGGAAGAAAGCGTATACATCCCATTTCATCCTACCATCACTTCAATAATATCAAACTCTTGGGTTACAAAACCGTCACTCGACACTCGTGTCACGCCCATTATCGCTGTTATCACAAAATATGATGAACGACGTATTAGATAACCGCCCGTCCATATGAATAATGGCGAAGCCGATGAGCAAAAACTCTACTTACGAGGGGCAATGAAATCCTTCAGGCGAAAGTCCGTCGACACCCCGACGTAAGCCGTCAAGATCGAGGCTATCGCCAGCACAATAATTCCGATAAAGATCGACTTTTCGCTGTCGAAGATGTCATTTTACTTGTTGTCGACGCCTACTCAGTGGTCCGTAGATGTATTATTTGTTGTGGTTTATATTCCGCGATCGAGACGTGACAGCATTGTAGTTCCAATAACACGTGTATATTAATTAAGAAGCAAACTTGTTGCAGAGCACTAGCATAACGAGAAAACTATGTCCCAATTGTACGATTAATCTGATATCGTTTGGGGAGCGTAGTTGCCGAGAATGACGTTATCGCGCGAAGACAAAGTGGGCAAAACAACAACAACAACAAAACAAACAAAAAACAACGTAAAGGTCTAGACACGACGAACAAGTTGCAGCTGAATGACGTTTAAGTGGAAGCCAGATGGCCAACGGCGCATGCATATCTTTTTTACCTTGGTAGGAGTACACATGTATAGATTATGTGTGTGTGCGTGTGTGTAGTCGTGGTAGTGTATATTATGTGGTGGGTGTGCCGCACACGTGTCATTTATTTTAGCGCAATGCACAACTGCACTTGACCTCCCTTTCTTGTCTCTCTATCTCTCTATAGTATTCTTCTCTCTGTGTGTTTTTTCTCTCTAACTCTATGCGTCTTTCAAAAACAGTTTAATAGGACGACTATTATGGTTCTCTCTGGGTTTAGGGATTGGCATTTATTGTTGCTTCGTACAATTGCATTGCAATTAGGATATTATCCTTCAAGGCGAATTCTTTACGTTTTGTCATTTGTTATTAGTGTGAAGTCATTATAATCGCGATGCATGCACACGTACACACACACATGATATATATATATATATATATATATATTTATTTATTTATACACATATATTTCTTTTATTTTATATATATATATATATATATATATATATATATATATATATATACATATATATATTCATACGTATATATGACCCGCCACGAAAAAAAAAAAAAGATCAGAAAGTCGATGGCAGGTGAGCACAGAAAATCAAATTTGAAGTCAGGTTTTGAAGCTAAATGATCAGAGAGGCAAGAAATTGGCATTTTTCTGGGCCATGATTTTCCGACTTTCAGTGGAACAGAAACGATTTGGATTTAGCGCCGCAGAGAGACTCCGCCCCTAGCAACGAGGGAGTGATCTTATTGGTCAGTGAATGGCATCCTGGTTACAGATTGGTCGTGCGTAGACCGCTGGCGCTAAGCTTGAATGAACATCGCGGAGGTTGCTAAGGGCAACTATTATCTTCTGTTGTCAAGAGTTAAAAACTGTCTTACCTCCCCTTGACCACAAAGGAAAACTTAAAAGGCGGTTTTCTTGAAACTTTTTCTTGTCCTAGATCACTCGACATGGTCTCATAAAATCATCAATATTTCCGCAACCAAATACCGAGTCACGTTACTATGAAATTAAAACGGAAGAGTACGGGAATAATGTCATGTCATTTTCAGAAAATCAACCACTTTCGGATCCTTTTTGTTGTAGCGGGTCACATAGAACGTATATGTATGTATGTATGTATGTATGTATGTATGTATATATACATACAGTATATATATATATATATATATATATATATATATATATATATATACATATATATATATATATGTATACACATATACATGTACATATATAAGCGAACATGAGATAAGAGGAAGCCAAGGATGATGTACTTAAACGTATTTTAATGTTTGCACCAAATTTTCGACTACTCACGCGTCCTCTTCAGGGTTAGAGACATAACTATAATAAGGCAAATGCATAGTGAACTCTCTGTCCTCCATGGATGGATTTAGGGTTCTCCATAATATGATGGTTCAGTCATAGTTGTATGACTGAAATTCAATTCAATACACGCAATCTTATTAACAATGAGTTATATGGCTTGGCTGTACAATGTGCTGATTTGTGCGTTTTGTTGGCCTACACTGCAAAGCCATTTGATGAATGTGCAATAAAGGACAGACTGTCTTGCTTTAGCTTACCATAACTTGCGGTAGAAAGGTATATGATAATGATAGTAATAACGTCTTATTTACCAAGGGTAGCCTTTTCAGTGTTGCTACTGCTCTACCAGAGGGCATTGCCATTATTGTTACCCTGGAGTTGCCAGGTACCAATTTATACACGTGGGTAGAGAGGGACATGATGGGTAAAAACATCTTGTCCAAGGACGTAAGCACTGGGCGGGATTCGAACTCGGGTCCTCCGATCGGGAGTCAAGGGTCTTATCCGATATGCCACAGCGCCCCCATGTTTGTGACACTATGATTTATGTGTAGCGAATCTGTGTTTTCAATTTTTTTTAAGTGTGCGTTCAAAATAATCATCTGGATCAAGATATAAAAGTGATATAAAAAGTAGTACACCATGTACCGAGTGAGTGTTTGTAACTAAAATGCTGATTTTCATAAATGTATCGTTAGCGTGGTGGGTGATGCTATTAGATACATGTAGTACAACAGTCTTGTCATGAATGTTATGCACGCATTGCTATAATTGCCATGGTAACTTGATACCATCAGTGTCGCACATCTTGATTAATGTTATCAATGGTGTTCACTGATCTTTCATTTTCCACGTTGTTGGTTGCTATTTGCATAGAAAGGTGTTTTCTTGAGTGCGTGTGCGTTACAGCGAATAGAGTACATTAAGATTTTATCATATCAATGAACCTTTTCTCTTTTTTTAATGTATTTTTTTCTACATAATCAATCAGATTTCAAGCGGTAATTACAGGTTGTATTTTCACTTTGTTGAAAAAGAAAGAAATGAGTTAATCAATATCATAATTATGACTATCCAGTTATTATCAACCCCACATGGTGTGATATTTATCTTGAATTCAAGAATATTCTGATTGTAATTAAGAGTTTAAGGGATAATGCACCTTGTGATGTATTTCATACGTTTGTTGTGAATATCTGTATTCCTTTTCCTGCATCATAATACAAAGGACCTTATGATTCTCAACAAGCACAAAACATTCTTGTTAATCCGAAAATAAAAAAATCTCCCTTGTAAATATCAAGTTTCGCACTTCGGAGACAATGTAGACACAAATACCGCATGGTATGTAGAACATGTGCCTAAAGCATTCAACTTTAAATACGAAATTGCTCAAAATGTGAATCCCGTCATTACACTGTTTATTTTTTTAGGATTATCATATTGCCGGCCATGAAGACAAACTTGCACAACAACAACCGAATGACAGCCATTCCTTTGCACTCGTTTTAGTATGAGAGCGACATTTAGCACTTGGATATCGAGCCAGAACCTTACGTGGAAAGAATTTCGAAAATGAAGATAGTGTCATTCATGTAGGCGCCCACATGATTCCTTAAACCCCCCCCCCCCCCAAAAAAAAAAAAAAAAAACCAAAAAAAAAAAACCAAAAAAAAAAAAACCCAGACATCATTTCTAATAGTAAAAAATCCGCGATACTAATTAGGCCTATGCTTCGGCGTCAATACTTTTCTTTCTTTCTTTCTTTCTTTCTTTCTTTTTTGTCACCAGCATGCAGCATGCAATGCATGTTATTATGTTCAAGCAAATTATTACGATTGCTTTTGAAGATTCCAATGCTTTCCAATTACAGTGTAGCTTGCAAAATAGATGCGTCTTATCCTCTGTGGTAGAGTTTCATGAGTCACACAAACCTCGGCCTCTCATAGCCAAAGAGTTCAAAATCGAGCCGATATCTGTCGTAAAGTCGCCCTAAGTCCTCTGGAGAGACCTGCGAGTAGTGAGTCTCGTAGACGGCTTGATCAGAGCTGTGTGTCGGACTGCTGCCATTAGCAGAGGGGAAATTCACAACGCCATCGGCCTTGATTAGGCGAAGAATGTAGTTTGCGTCCGTCTCCAGCGTTTCGAAATGACTGATGACGTCATATTGAATGTGGCATGGCCAACACGTCTTGTAGATTTCTTTCCAATGGGGATTGTTACGTCGATGACTCGGTTCAGACGAGTTTGTCAGAAACTTCACAAATTCCTCGAACTGCAAATCGTAACGAACTTTTCTGCCCTTCTTTCTCATCCTTTTTACCTTGCCGTTATGAGCACGTGAATTATTTGAGCGATAAGTATTGAGAATGTGCACGCCACATGTCTTTTGAAATCTCACAGCGCTTGATGATGTAGACCCTGCGAAGAGTTTGTTCTTGAAAGCAGACAGAATACGCTGAAAAGGTTTACGCACAACTATGAATTTGGTGTAATTTTGTAAGACTTCTTTATGCTTACTAACGTTGAATGATCGGATGAATTTTAGCTTACGTGGTCCCACTTTGTTGTTGACGACAGGTTGAGGGAGCTCATCTGGGTAGTTCATGATACCCTTGAGAACAAGAAAAACACGTTTCCAGCTTGTGCAGGCGACCTTCGGTACAAAGCAATACATGAGCTTGTATTTGTCATCGACAATAATCGATGTATCCAACTTACGACGCGCGCTGTAGACGTCGTTGCCGAATGTTTGACACGCGTCGTTGAGTCGATCCCGTCGACGACGCTGGATATTTGCCTGTTCCTCCATAAAATCCATCGGGACATCCGTAGCTGACATGACATCGGAAGAAGGAAGACGCTTGGAGTGCGCCAACAGAGCACGGGTGGACTGTTTGGACACCATAGACGCATTAAAGATAGTTGGTGCTGGGGTCGATTCGTTTCCTACTCCACTTTTGACACCATTTGACGAATTGTCGAAAGACATGACCTGTGCATTGGAAATAAGATAGCGAGAGATTCAGCCGAGACCTGAATACTTTATGTGGAAATACGATAAGTCTTCGAGTTCATGCTACATGATAATCATTGAAAATAATGCACCAGGAACCCTAGATATCCAGATCGTTGATACGGTGTAAAAACAGATTGTTCTGGTTCTGATGTTCATCATCCTTACAGATATTAAATACTATCAAATATATTGACATCATATGTTCCTCTTTCGTGTATTAAAAGCCCTCCTCGGGAGTCAGTTTTATATAATCAGAATGTCATGGTATCGATGGTCTGCCTTTATAACGTTAAAGAAATATTTGATTTTCTCGTGATGAATAAAGTGTTGAACAACCACATTAACATAATAATTATTATTCTTCACTCACAATGAATTTCCTCCACGATATGAATGCAGGCATTGAATTGACTTACAGAGAATTTAGCTATATGCCGACGATTCTTTAAAAATATCAATTTTTTATATGTAGAAAACGTCAATAAAACCTACTTCATCATTGATTCTTCATAATCTGTCATGTTTCAATTTTCCATACATTAATGGCTTACTGAAGTGTGATTTTGTTATGGTTACAGTTCGTTATTTAGAAGGTTCCTTATTTCGAAAGTTCGTTATCCCGAAGATTCGTTAATCCAAAAATGAAGTGAAGGTGCGTACTAACGAACCTCCGATAAACCGAACCCTTATTTCTTTTTCGGATTTACAAACCGTCAGACTAATGAACCTTTTTTTTTAAATTCATGTTCGGATTAACGAACCTTCAAGATAATGAACATTATTTTCGGGTTATCGAACCTTCTGAATAATGAACCTTAATTCATTTTTGGATTAACGAATCTTCGGAATAACGAACCTTCGGAATAACAAACTGTAACCGAAAAAAAAATATATATTGTCAATCTATTGCTATTGGCGATTATAAGACAAAAATGAATTAGTATGCTGTTTTCATTCATCATCATTTCAAGTATTCTCCTTAACTTAGGTTGTTATTGGGTTGCCTCGACTCTGTGTCAACAAGTTTCAACAGTCTTTAAGTAATCAGTCAAAAGAGAACGAACATATTAATCTCTTCCTAGTGTAACCATAAACTCAAAACAGTTATCGTGGTTACCGTGGTTATGAAACGAGATCTATTACGACGAGATAACGGTATTGACTTTTTACCTGATCGGAGGAGGAGATTGGTGACGTGTTCGTGAGAATATCACTCCGTGCTTCAAATCGATCATAATCTATGTGAAGCGAAGAAACGAGAGATGGAGGGGAAATCAATGCTTCATGAAACACATGTGATATATTTCCAATTGCTGTTGGTCTGTATTTCCACTTGGTCCGCTCTCCAAGTCGACTCACAGCATTTCGTTTACTTTAGATGATGTAATCTGTCAAACTGAAGATTTATCAAAACGTTGATACTTCTTTTGTTGCGTTTAATTCTTAAATAATATAAAACGGATAATCTAAGTAATAATGATATACATCACAACGAGTATCATGAGTATCATTATGCATACTGTAACAAAAAACCCGACGAATTAAGATTTAGCAAGAAAATGAGCCTTAGCTTACAATACGTCATGTACGTGTAAAGATAATGTTGAAAAAAGACGCACAGCTTCGTTTCTATCAATGATAGAGAGTAATGTTCCCGATGTTAATTATTCAAAGTTTGATTTAACTTGAATTGATTCTTTGGTAATTGATAATTGATTTGACTTGTTGATAAGGAAGCAACAAGCAAGCAATCATAGGAGCGACAATTTTAGCTCAACTCCGAAGGACATGGCAGCATAGATACAGTGCCTTGCCTATGGGTACAACTTCTGCATCTACGGGACTCCAACCAGTGACGTCAGATTTGAACCAGGAGGGTGTTTCACAAAGAATCCAAAAAGTCAACTTAAGATTATGGCATGCGGTGTGTGCCTTCGATGTTGTTTTAACATCCCAATGAACATGAAAATTTTGGAGACGAGCCATTCTTTTTTTAAGTCCATGCAGCCATTGATATACAAGACAAAATGATTGAGAACCGATTTTTTTTTTTCATGAAATAATTTTAAGATCGGCTGAGCTTCTTTGTGAAATACCTCCCAAGGACAACGAAAATCACTCGTTTAAGCTTTCGTTGATTTTGGCGTGTGTTTACTACGGTCTTTGAAATTATCTATCACTCACACAAGTAGGAAAAGATGATTTTCTTTCGAGGTGTTTTGTTTTTGTTCACAGTTTCACCAAAGGACAACACACACACACACACACACACACACACACATACAATATACGTTCCTCGGCCCTGCTGAATAGTTTCATTCTATAGGGGAAAAATCCTCTCGACGTCACCTGGTAGTTTAGTATATTGTGTGACAATTTTTCTAACAGTAATTAAGTTTAATAAGATGTTACAGATCACGACGGCAATTGGCAGAAACTTTTACAAAAATGGAACTGTCGATCAAGAAATTTATGATAAATGATGGAATATCTAGTTTGAAAGTTTCACTCTGAACACATTGGCCGGAAAAGGTCATTTGTACCAACAGCTGGACATGATTGGTTTCCGAATTTACTAAGATCTGGGATGTAATGATTATTCATATAATCCATGTACACATCCACTTGACAGCAACAAAGTGTCCATTAAAACCTAGTATTTGGGAATAATCTAGGAAAAGTCTGTTAATGCTCCATGGCAAAACGATGATATAAACCTAGATGCGTTCCAAAGTGTTCAATGGCGGACCGTTCTCGTCACCATAGTCTACGCATGTTTGAACTATGTCGGGCATTTAAGCTTATGCATTAATATATGTTGATTTGAAAACGAGTGAAAGTGCGTCACCAACTGAGAAAACAGAAAGGTCGTTTACGCAAAAATAAATGTGCACATGAGATAATTACGAACTGGCTTATTGATTGCAAAGCTGTGACAGCTGTAAAATTCACGGTCATTGCCCTAAAGAAACCCGAAGTGTTAGTATGACCTAGCTAGGGCACGAGATGCTGTTATTAAAAAGCGGTGCGCCTGTTCTCGGCCTGACTGTAAACCTCGTTGCTCCGACGTTTGTTGTTGTTGTTGTTCCACATTTGATTCACGTACGAGCAGTTTCATTTCTCCTTATCTAAATTTGCGATCGGGCTGATTTTACATTGAACAGTTCCGCATGGATATTTCTCTTTCGAAATTATTTCTATATCATATAAATTATCCTTTGAAAGCCAGGGCATGCAATATCTGATCCATGCCAAAAAAAAAAACACAAAAACAAAAAAAAAAAAACAAACAAACAAACAAAAACAAAAACAAAAAACAATGTAGGGGCCTAACTGAAAAAAAAATGACCTGCTCCACATAAGAATAAATTACATTTTCGACTTTAGTGGAGAGTTGCCGAAGGGACTTAGTAATAACTAGGTTATTTAGTGATAAATAACTAATAAATAACTAGGTTAATAAATAACTAGGTTATTTAGTAATAACTAGGTCTAGAACTAGGTAAATTTACTGCTTCGAATCTGCAAAAGCACACCGACCCTTATTGTGAATTTGGGAACTTTTGAGAACTCTTTGGTGTTTTTTTTTTTTCTTTATTTCTATTTGGGGGTGCCTTTTTACAGATTGAAAATTTATAGTCATAGCTGTTACAGTTGTTTTGAAATAACAATAAATGGGCAATAATTATCTCTGAACCCTACAGAATCAGAAAAATTTCCTTAAAGAAATTATTCTTCAAAGATAATCGCCTATATATCACATATATCTTACCTGATTTGATCAGTGGTTGAGCCCGTGATGTATAAATGATATCTGAAAAGAAGATTCCAACGGCCAATGCCACACCCATAATAACAAGACATATCGTCAACATTCTCCTCTTGAACGATGCAGGTCCCGTTTTCGCCATTGTCGATGTCAGGGTTTTAATCTTCAAAACCTATCTTGTCGTGATGATCTCTTGGCCCAATTGGCTTAATAGCGTCTTGTCCGCAAATTGGAAGAGAGTGTGTTAAGCACTACAGAATGCCGTGAAAGGCCAACATCCAACGTAGAGCATGTATATTGCGCAGAACTCGGCCACGAGCTATTTCACAATAGTCATGTCATCTGCACCTTTCTAATGCAGATTTTATGCATGCTTTGTTCACAAAAATTACCCTTAATAACCACAAAGTTTGCCGGAGGCTTGTCCGACCCAGCAACAAGTACAGCGAATTCCTGTCTGTGGAACTTTAAATGGGACGCACCAGGTGAGTGAGATGCTTCGTTACTAGGCTGTTGGAAAAAGAAACATCCATTAGTGTTATAAATTTAAAAAACCGTCTATTGGAATCCAGTGTGCATGCATAAGATATCACCACATTGCCAGATTGCTGTGTCCGGTAGGCATTTAGCATGTTTAGGCAAGGTTCCTCGTTGTCATAGATGATCTCTAATTACAAATGTTTGTATGAAATTGTATTGACGACTCAACCGGTTCTGTAATACCGGGTGTCCCAAAAAAGCGGAACGGTGAATTTTCAGTATCTTGCGTTCTAAAAGTGATATATTTTTTTGACAACATCAAAAAGAGCATCTTCCGCAGAAGACAATGATACCAAAACCATTAAATTTGGTTCAGTGCTTTTTATTCTAAGCCAATTTCTATAAATGCAGTCATTTTCAAATTTCGCCGGTTTTTTGCGACTTATGAGATAATAATTTGGGTTGCACACGCGTTCCATACGGTGAATTGTGTATGCTCGTTGATACATGTCAACAAAAGATACAGCTTTCACGTTGGGCGCGCGCACACACACAGACACACAGACACACACGCACTGTTGTTTTTTTTTTTTTGTTTTTTTTTTTTCCTGGCCCGCGCCCATTAGGCGCTTTCACAGCAGCCCGATGTTTCGAAATAGCGCGCTATTTTCTGACTTGGGAATTTTTCCCGACAGCAAAATAGCGCGCTATTTGATAATGCGAACACAAATTAGCGCGCTAATTGTATCGCTCTGATCGAGAAAATTTCTCGACTCCAACTCGGGAAATTTCTGAAATAGCGGGATAGTAGCGCGCTATTTGATAATGTGAAAACGACTCGAGAAATTAGCGCGATGAATCCCATCATGCCTAGCGTGTGTGACCCGATCGATCTTCCATTTCAATGTATAGTATTTCCTGTGTATTTCCTGTGTTTTATGCACAATTTCAAGCAGTTCATTATTTTACTTCATTTACAAATTCTGTTCACTTCGTCATGTACATGTACATGCATTCTATTTACCATTGTAATCTGGGGGCTTTACGCCTTTTCAAGCTATCGCTTTTTGTAGTCCCCGTTCTCCTCATCAATATTTCTTTTTCTTTTAGCTATGTTGATCTCACAATGTATTTGTTTTTATGATGATTGAGATGAATAAACGAATTGAATTGAATTGAATTGAATTGATCGAGACACACTGCACACAAATCATGAGGAATTTTTGAGAGGGTACACACATTACTGATGCTGTTTGCACATACTCAGCTGTCGAATCAGCTATTTCTAACTATTCGGGCTACCCCCTCTTCGGGCTGATGTGAATAAGAAATGAATAGCGATTTAATTCGCAATCGCGGAAAATGTTTCGAGCTTGGATTTTTATCGGGCTGATGTGAAAACGCCTAATGTAAAAGCTGTATCTTTTGTTGACATGGATCACCGAGCTAACACAATATTTACCGTATGGATTGCGTGTCGCACTCAAATTATTACCTCATAAGTCGCAAAAATCCGGCGAAATTTGAAAATGACTGCATTTACAGAAATTGGCGCAGAAAAAACAGTACTGAACAAATTTAATGATTTTGGTTGCATTGTCTTCTGCGGAAGATGCTCTTTCTAATGATGTTAAAAAATATACCACTTTTAGAACGCAAGGTACTGAAAAATCCACCGTTCCGCTTTTTTTGGGACACCCGGTATATTCAGATTTATGCATGTTTTGTTTGCAAAATTGAATTGCCCTTAACAACCACGATGCACAAAGCCTGCTGGAGGCTTGTCCTACCTAGCAACAGCTCAGTGAATTCCTGCCTATGGAACTTAATGGGAGGGAGTGGGTTAATGACATGCTTCGTTACGAGGCTGTAGGAAAGGAAACATCCATAAAATAAATTATATTACATTACACACACACACACACACACACACACACACACACGCCCACACACACACACACACACACACACACACACACAATGCAATTTCAGGGGTATTTTCATCACCTGGATTGAGAGGTAGGCCGACAGTTTCCTGAATAGACCGCGTAACTTTCATGTTTACACACAGATGGATGTTTTTTTTTTTTTTTATTCTACAGCCTACGAAGTATTTCGTTCACTTGATCCCTCCAAGAAAAAAAAAAAGTTCCTTACAGTCAAGAACTTAGTTGTTGCTAGGTAGGGCTAATTTCCGGCAAGCTTTGTGGCTGTTAAGGACAACCCTTAGTTGTGAACAATGCATTGCATTGAATTTGAATACAATACAGAAACGGTCTTGATGGACTCTGCAAGTGAATTGCAAGAAATAGCTCCAACTACCACTGTCAGCAATCACCATCTCAGTGGTTGCTGTGATAAAATCCAAAGTAGCACATTAGACACGTAGATTTGATAATCAGTGTTCGTTACACGTAGCTTTAGGCTCTATATAAACGTTTAAATTTTGCGGGAAGATTTTATGCGTTCCCGCGGATTTTCTGGGGCAAAAAAAAAAAGTTTCCTGCTGTCTGCTGTCTTGATCTGTGGGGCAAAGATTGATGATCATAAGTAAGAAGCGCCTCTATCGTCTATCTTGTGAAGGATTAATCCTGTTTATGTAAATAGATTCTATAATAACCTGTATACCAGACGTGTATTTGAGAGTCAATGATACTGGAATCGATCATACCTTCAATGTACGCACTCGTACTGTAATATGTGTTATAATGTATGTCAGGAAAGATATGTTTTAGTTGTCTTTGGGTTTTTGTTGTGATTTTGAAGGGGGGATGGGGTAGAGTAGTAAGGAGGAGAGTGGACGGGGTAAGGGTGGTATGGGTGGTTTTTGTGGGGGGCTTTTAAAGAATAAACTTCAATCAATGGATATTGATATTTAAAATTGGTTAGAATGAATGTTAAAAAGAAAGTTTTTTTGGTTAGTGATTTAGATAATAAATTTGGTAATGTAATGAAGAAATAAAAATCAAAAAGAGACTGTGGGGTTAGTAGTGAAAAAAAATAGTAAAAAAGAGGTATGTATATGAATTGTGAAAAAATTGTATCAGAGTGTATCAAAATGTATCAAATTGATGTTAAGTTTTGGTATAAATTTTGTTTCCATTGATGAAAATGATTATGAAATATTGATTGATGTAAAGAGTTTTGTATAAATTTGTTTGTACGTTGTGTTTCCCATTGATGAAGAATAAAATATTCTTTAAAAAAAAATGTTACATATTCAGCATTAAGGGAATTGTCACATTAGTGCATGTTATTTTGTATAAAATGTCTGGTCATTCTCCACTAGCTGTTCATTAGAGTATTTTTTACTACAGAAATGTAACAGATTGATGCATTTTGTTGTCTAACGCCCATTTCATACGTAATGATGATATTGCAGAACTACTAAATTCTTTCTCCTACTGGCAGACTGGGGTATCTTGGATTTACTCTGTCCTTTGTTCTTTGTCTGGTCCAAACCGGATAACCACGCAATGTTAGCACCTTATGGATATCATATTAATCTGGTCCATGCCGGATAACCACGCAATGTTAGAACCTTGTGGATATCATTAATCTAGTCCATGCTGGATAACCACGCAATGTTAGCACCTTATGGATATCATTAATCTGGTCCATGCCGGATAAACATGCAATGTTAGCACCTTATGGATATCAAATATCTGGTCCATGCTGGATAACCACGCAATGTTAGCACCTTATGGATGTCATTAATCTGGTCCATGCCGGATAAACACGCAATGTTAGCACCTTATGGATATCAAATATCTCTGTCTTTTTTACTGCATCATCTTTTCGTTTAACTGTTCATTATTATCAAGCACATCAGAAGCTTTTGCAGCGCAGAAGAATATATGTCTATAGGTTTTGCGCTTTATAAATTGATATATTATCATTATTTTTGTCAGATGTTTAGTGCCCTACTACCTGTCAAGGCAAAAGGGCCCTTGGCCTGCACTCTCTCAGGCTCGCTAGGACCCTTCTGCCGGACAGTGATCCTCAAAATAGCGTGAATTCTAGCAGCTGAAAAGTTTGCAATGGGGGATGGGTGTGGTCTGATTTAAACTTCAAGAATGAATCGATGTGTAGAGGTTTCCTGTACACGGTCATACATGTTGTATGTCCAGAAAAAAACAAAATTAATGAGTTTGTGTACCTCTTCTTTTGCGCTTTTTCCTGGAAGGGGGGGGGGGGTATGTGGGGGCAAAATTACAGCCTCTGTAAATTTCCTTAGTCGTCTCCAGGATGTTTGGAGAAAATGATTCTACAGAAATCGTTGGTTGCGCTCCCGTGGCTAGAGATTGAGTTGTGCCTGTCCACATCAGCAGCTTAGCATCCTTGAAGTTTGAGATATAACCTGCGATGTTTAGGTAAATTCAAGACTATTTTCGTCGTCGTCTCTTTATATTGGTGCAATAATAAATACGATTAAAATGCAGACAGTGCATGAATGTTACTTAGAAAACTGTTTAAATGTTGATCGTTAACAGTAATGTATAATACGCTCCGTATATGGGGGGGGGGGGGGTATTCTAATCGAAACATTATAGAACATTCGGTGCTGCTTGGTAAAGGAAATATATAATCTCCTGGGGAATATGTAACTCTTGTGAGGAAGTCAGGTGTTTTGAAACATCTCTAAAACGGCAATGATAATGTATTATAGTCATGATAAAGTGTTTGAATTATTATGTCTGTGTGCACGTGAGTGTGTGTTTGTGTGTGTGTGTGCGTTTGATGTGAGTGTTTGCCTTGAGCAAACTATCATGTTCCCGTTTGGCGGGCAGTTTGCGAGAATATTATGTGTCTTTAAAAAGGAAAACGGATTTCGTTTCTTTGGTTAGAAAAAAGAGTCACAATATTAGAATCACATTATCTTGCACAATGTTTGTGTATACTGCATTTCGTCTTTGTATAATGTAAGATTGGCATTATTTTGTACAATATATGTGTATCATGCAGTTTGTCTTTGTATAATGTTTTGTTTTTGTTTCTGTGAACGTGAATTTTGAGATATGAAATTGAACGAAATTCGAATAAAGAATTATTTTAAAAAGTGTTCGTGGCGAATCATGTTCGTCATAATAGGTGTGCAAAAAAGAAAAAAAAATCTGGATAATCCATGATGGAAAATAATGTATTATCTAACACGCAAGTTACATTGTAAGTCAGGTTGCTTTAAGTGAAATTACCTGTACTCGGCGGATTTTTTAAATTTTCGTAATATATAATTATGCTGAATTTGATTTTTCAGAAAATTTCGCGTACTTGAAACTTCCGCAAAGTTCGGGAGAAGGCAAGATTCTCGAAAGCAAATTGCGCGCGATTCTAAACAATGCATAGAACGCCAATGACAATTTGTTTCATAGTTCATACAGCAAGAAACAACAACAACAACAACAAAGGTCGGTTCCGATTCGCTAAATTTCATGTCGCGTAAATGACACTGTATTTATGTACATCTATAGGGGAGTATAGTAACAAAAAAGAGGTTTAGAATTGTGGGTGTTTTTTTTTCACATTTCATGGAACTGGAAAACATGAACCCAATCTTGAATTCCATGATCAACAAAGCATTTGAAACATATTATAGGCGGTTGAATTAATAAGCGATTTATGAAGAGAAAATGTTGTTGAGTTGTCACATTGTGATGAACGATTCCCAGGGTAGTTACAATTGGGGCTTGCGCATTCAGTAATACAGCATTTATTCACTTTTCATTTTATACATTTTCATCACACATTATCTTAACTGTTCGCCCTGGAATGTAGTTTGTGGGAACAGCTGAATCGCATGATTTTTTTTTTTTTTGGGGGGGGGGGGTTGTTACAAAGGTCAGGGTAATCCATGCATTTTTTTTCCACAATTCTACTTTAAAATTAGTATGATTGCAATCATGAGAATTTTAAATCAAATAGGATTTTGCTTTCACTGTTAAATAGACACTCCCCAGCAATATAATGCCTTGATGCACGTATGACTAGTGCTATAGATACATAATTCTCGGTATCGCCAATACCTAGGCGCCGTTGCGTGCGCAGAGCAGCATTTGAGATGCATTATGGGATAGCTCAGGGGACAAACTTACCCCGGTTTTGGCTGCCTATGCACTCCGGTCACGTTCCGTCTTTATCCAGGAGTATTTTTTTTTTTTGATTGAAGATTTCTTCGCTTACCATCATGTGACCAGCACATTAAAGCCTTGCAGTAGTGAATCGTAACTCCAGTGACCGCAAATCAGTAAAATTTTGACATTTCAAACTTTGTTTTTTAAAGTTGAATTCTAAGCAAAGGAGAAAGCAGCAACGAAAGAAAAGCAAACGAAAATTACATTAAATTGGATGGGAACTTAGGCATGCGCAAGACAACCGGAAGCGACAATGGCACCGAGGAATCCCACAACGCATCTGAGACAGGGCTTTTCTGTGCACTGGCGATAACGATAACAGATGACTACCTTTTCAGGACTTTCAGGATTGTCTACTGTTACTACAGCTCTTGATCAAAATCTAAGTGAATGGCAATTAAGCCTCGTCATGAAATCCTTTTGGGCTTATTGTACCCAAATAGTTCAAAGTCCAAATTGTATTTCTTGTACAGTGCAGACTCATAATTTCGAGGAACAGTTGCAAAATACGACTCTATGATCTGCTTCGACGAACTGTTGGTCGGACTGCTCCCCTTCTGTGAAGGGAACTGGACCACTGAGTCGGCGTCTGTCCGATGAAGGATGTAGGCAGCATCGTCAGATAACGTCTCAAATTTAGCGATTATGTCGAAGTCCGTGAGACACGGGTAACATTGCTTGCTTACTCTGGCCCAGTGACGGTTTTCTTGCCATATTTGCATGGGGCCTGGTTTCGGGTCAATCAGAAATTTGACGAAGTTCGAGAAAGTGAGATCGTAAAGTAAGGTTCCTTGTGGGGTTCGTATCTTCTTTGCGGCTGGACTTGGTTTGGTTCGCTTCGACTTATAACGTCGCTGAATAGAGGCGCCTGCGCGTTCTTGAAATTTGTAGGCCCGCTCGAAAGTAGAGTTTGGCTCAAGCTTGTTCCTAAATGCGGAGAGTAGCCTGGAAAAGGGGTCTCGCACTACAATAAATTTTACATAGTCTTGTAGCATCCGTTCGGCATCAGCTCGCTTGTAAAACGACAAGTACTTCAACTTTTTCGGAGCGACCTTGTTGTTGACAATGGGCTGAGAGAGATCGTAGGGGTCGTCCATAACTCCCCGCAGCACGAGGAGAACCCGCTTCCAGCTTGTTGATGCGATCTTGGGGACTGAACAGTAGATGAGCTTGTATTTTTCATCAACAATAAATCGAGAGAGGTCTTCTTGCATCAAATCATTCACTGAGCCGTTGAGACCGTATTGTTGACATGTCGCGCGGAGGTGCGCCCGGCGTTCCGCCTGGATGAATTCCTGGACGCTGTAGAGGTCATCGTCATGAAGTGTCGAACTGCGTGCATCAGCGAAAAGCCGATTCTGTGACAGGAGAGACAAGTGACACTGCATTACAAGACTACCGGAGTCATTTCTTTTGACGGGGTACATACACTAGTCTTTGACATAAGAATAAGATTTTGGAAATCGTGTTCAAGACCAAGATAGACAAAGATTCAAGCCTGTGATTGCACACCAAATTACAGTCCTGGTTGAGGTGAGGATTTAGCTTTTAACGTTTTGCGAGATATTCAGAAACCACTCTATGAGATGTCAAAGAGCATGCAATGCTAAGGGGTATCAAAAGTTTATTTGATAAAGATCGGACTTGAAATGGTTGAGATATCCAAAAACTATGTGAAACAAAGAGATCCTAATAAAAGGTTTGGCCTGTCGCCTTTTATTATTATTACCACTTTTTTTGATATCTCAGCCATTTGAAAACCAATTTTCATCAAATAAACGTTGAATCCTTCTTGAAATTACATGCTCTTTCGTATTTCGTAAGAGGTTTCTCATTATATCACTTAGGAATGTTATAAACCTCAATCCCCACCTCAACCAGTACTGTACAGTCCCTTTAAAATATCCTGTCCATACCCCTGTAAAACTGCCGTTACTGGATAGAAGAACGAAAAGTGGGGCGCTGTGGCATAGTGGATAAGGCTTCTGACTCCCAATCGGAAAACCCGAGTTCAATTCCCGCCCAGTGCTTACGTCCTTGGACACGTGGTTTAACCCACCATTTCTCTCTCAACCAAGGTATATAGTGGGGTACCTGGCAACGCGAGGGTAATAAAAATGGCAGGGCCCTCTGGTAGAGCAGTGGTAACACTAAAGAGGATACCCTGGATAAAGAAGACATTATTATTGTTATTATTATTATTACTATTATTACTACTACTACTACTACTACTACTGCTATTACTACTATATATGAAAGGCTTGAAATTAAGAAAAGGACAAATGCATATTTCGACACTTTGTCACCTTGAGGCGGTGAATAATCCCAATGTCCTTCTAACACTGAGAGTAGCATTGCCCATCAAGTATAGATATGATAGATGAAAGTGTCGATTTAAAGAATAGACTCCTATTTTGCAGCCCAGTGTCAGAGGACAGCCTGAAGCCGTAGCTTTCAGGTTTGGCAACATGGAAAATAAACTAAATCAACCACCACTACAATATGACATAACATGTCTTGCAAGCACATGAAAGTATCATCTATTAAAGCGTTTTCTTATGGTGAGGCTGCCATGTCATCGTCCTTGTTCATTACAATGATATTTTGTTATATTTTTGAAAACATTCGTATTCCTCATATAAAACGCTACTGTATAAATCGAAACTTTGTACCCAGTATAACTAATTTATTGATGTTCAAATGTTAAAGTCTGAAATCATACGGAGTTCCCCTTTATGAGGATGACAAGGCTTTTTTTGACTTTACAAAACTGAAGCACTAATTGCTCGCAAAACCACCGCACTTCTTTTAGACTATTACGTCACAAGAGTAGTGGGAAAAATAATGATCGAGAGGTAAAGGAAAATGCTGGTTGATCAAGGGCTTACAGAAGAAAATGAAAAGACTTGAGAAAGAAAACAAATAAGAGAGGGAGAGAAACAAAATAATGGAAAAGGAGATTCCCGTGTGGATCAAACCAGGGAACCTAGCATCTGTTTCAAGGATATCCGGTCAATTAGATATCCGCATGAATATAAAATGGATCTCACAAGATAAAACGATGTTATGCAGTTGTGTGTATTCACTGCAAAACAAACAAACAAACAAACAAACAAACAAACAATTTCAGTACGGATCATGTTCCTTTACACAGCTGTCTTAACCGTGCTAGTCATTACCATTCGTGAAAACTCGATGAAAACTGCCATTGCTTACCACTATTGGCATGATAGCTCATACAAAGTAAAGTAAATATCTCAATGTTGCCCTATATTGATATTCCTGATATAAGGCACCTACCGCTTGAACATGACTACCAGTTGCACAGTCATGTGACTTTTTCATGTTGTCATGGCAACTTGATTCATTCGGATATATTGTTGTCACGGTGTCCTCATCTATAGATATTAAAAAAAAAATCCGGAAAATGAGCGATATTAGATAACAGAGGCTAGAATTAACGCAAAGTCAAATAATTATCGATCTACCAGAACTGGATTTTCATACAGATTAATTAGTGTTCTTCCTTACCGTTGCATTTATACTGATGGGACGTTAATTCGCAATCAGCTGGCTAATTCAAACGTTATTACAGCCCGAGTATAAGTCATGATTTATTGTTCTTTTACAAAAAACATTTAGACAGGTAGTTGCGAGTGCATTTCTTCGGCCATATTTGATATTGTTTTGTTTCTTATATCTCCAACTCACAACAGACATTATGGAACCGATGTAAATTGTCTCAACTGTCATTTGATCAATGGTAGAAAAGGTTGGCGATGTTATTTGCTGTATCAATGACCTACGAGGGAATGTTCCCTCTGAAATACTTTACATGTTGTCTAAACTCTGTATTAAGAGAAATTTACATCCATGCCAACCTCAGTGTTATACTTTGTTGTTGTTGTTTTTAAACAATGTCGAAGATCTAATCAACGGACTGCCACCTGCACGTGATGTATTGCACACTGGATTCTGGTACACAGTTAGATGTTAAACCTATTATACCTTTAATGACCATGAAAACACGAGGAGATGATAGCCATTGTGGCTTCATGGATAAGATGACGATATTCTTAAAGGTAAGATTTGTGTTCGAATTTAAAGGTCCTATTTACCTTTGGGAGCAGTGATTCAAAAAATGTTCAAGATATCACATTTGATACATACTCTGTATGTGTAGGTCTGTTGTATCACAAAACATCCTACCATATAAAATTTTCGCAATAAAACCTAAAATATAAAGAGATATCTGTATTTTTCTCAATAAACCATAACTGTAGACGATTTAGTCTGGAAACATTTTTATCATAACTATTGTTCACATTTTGTGTATCTAACAATACTTGACATCGATTATACGAATTCAAATTTTTATAGTGGTCGTTTCTATCCCTAACTCACATTTTAGAACTATTTCAAAGCACTAATGCTGGGTTTTTGTTTCATCTGCGAATGGTAAATTATGCCTTTAGCCTCTGGCAAGGCACATCATCCCTATTGCTTAGTCCTTCAAAGGGGACGTATTTCAAGACATTTGCCCCGCGGTGAGCTTGCTCAGAAACATGTATACAAATGTTCCCTTAGTATAGCAACATTAATTAAAAAAAAATAAATAAATAAACAGGCAAACATCTTACCTGTGACGTCACTGTGAGATTCGTCCTCGGCATAAAATACAAGAGTGGTGGGCTTTAAGACAGTGGGCATGAATACAGAGACATTTATGGCCACCACGAGGACGACTAGCCCAGTGGCTGCCCACTGTTTTCCGCTGGGCATTTTGGAACTTTTCACTTGTTCTAACTCATGCAGCTGCATGGTTCCAAAACGGAACAGACGTCAGCTATAATAATGTGACGGCGAATCCTGCTTTAAATGGGAACAGACCTGAGGAATGAACACAAGCTTGGAATTTATATTTGTATATTATATATTTATATATAACTAAACTGCGCAGCAAGTCGAGTGCGGGACGGGTAAGGTGCAACATATTTGAGACGTGCAGTTAAGAATAAATAGATAAACAAATAAATGAATAAATATATGAATAAAGATATAACGTGAGGGAAATTAGCGTGCAAAATTCAATACTGGTCGCAAACGCGGTGCTTTTAGTATGAACTCAAACAGAGCACGGCAAGAGTAAATAAACAAAAATCCATGAAAGCGTTACACCTGCTTTACTATTGACACACACAGGTGTGTCGTGAAAAGAGGCGTGTGGGAGCTATCTCATTAAGACTAGACATATTGACGAAGTGAAGGTAAAGTTTGCACGATGATTATTCGTGTCTCTTTTCTCTTCATCTGTCCTCATTCAAATGAGAAGATGCCTAGTTTTGTTAGATGTGTGTTTGTTTGTTTGTTTGTTTGTTTTGGGGGAGTTTCTGTGTTCGTGTGTTTTTGTTAATCTCTCTCACATCACAAAAAAAAACAAACAACATTGCACGCAACATATTGTTATTATAATGACAAAACTGACAATACAATGAGAGCACGTGTGCAAGAAAATTATTTATTGCGCTGAGCACGACAGTTGACGCAAAGAATACACAGAGACAAGAAGTTAATAAAAGCACTGAAGACTCAGAAGTACAAAACGTTTTCCCGTTAAACTTGCTTTATTACCGGATATGTAAAATAGCATTCACCATCATAACTTTGGATTCATTTCCATGTCATATACTGTCTCATTCCGTATTGACAAGACTCAGTGAAGTTTTATGACTGCATTTTACATGATTGCACTCATGACGATAAGTATATACCAAGAAAGAGTACTCAATGTTTAATTCAAATAGCCCCATGCAAACTCTCCTTATGTAGCGAATAATTTTATCCATGACATCTGTACATTTTGCTTAAACTGTGAAATACTGCACTGGATACCGTTGAGACAGAGATAGAGTGCGGTGCCTTACTAACGTCCAAGTTAAACCTCAATGATTTTTTTCTTTTTAATTCCCGGACGAAAATAAATGACAAATAGCGTATGAAACTGTCTTCGCATAATTGACGTGATTCTTGGATCTGATGCATGGCAATTACTCTCAACAACACAAGTGAATCCCTCCACCTCATTGGTTAAATGGATTTAAACTTAAGTTCTAAAAAATGGTTACCATTCAGCTTGGCGGGAATTAGCTCGTATACGGAAGAAAAAATAAATTGAAAATACGTGTACACAGTCTACATTTGTAGTTCAAAAAAGGCGACGAGTGCGACAAACGACAGATATTTGTTAAAAATAAACGTACATACCAGCATGTTCAGTCTGTTATATTATGACACAACAATGCACATACAAATGTAGAAATTTTGAGGCTGTTAGAGTGCAATTCCATGCTGAAATTGACATTGATTTAAAGAGTAGAATCAAACAAAATGGTGTGGTAGATGTTTCTTGCAAGTCAGACCAACATGTGATACTTTCAAAAGGAAAAGTTATGGAATGATTTAAATTAATCGAATCTTCGAATTTGCATGTTTCAAGTAAAAAAGGTGTGAAAGTTTTCATAATATACATGTCCGATATCGTGGATATATATGGTCTATAATTTCTATCATTCTGATGTCCGACTGAGTTTATTCTACTCCTTTAGTTTGCTTTGCAGATGATGTGGACTTGTACTACATACACAAGTTCATCCATTTCATTCATTCATGATGAAAAGAACATCCACTGATAGGTACACTGTAAGCCTACATAGCTCATTTCGACGAAAATAGCAATTCTCCACTCCATCGTAAAATAGACAACATTACATTAAGTTCTCCGTTCAAGTTCGAAATCAGTGTGTCTGCGTCAGTGCAGTTAACGCCATATAGGTGGAAACGTGTCACAGCAAAATAATGCGTGCAGTATCAGGTACAGTGTATCTTCAGTATCCTTGTAATAGCATTGTGAAACTGATAACCTGATGATCTTTACAAGTTCAATATGCTCTCGTAACGTCATAGAAGAAGTACAGGTACTCTATTACAGGAAGTGAGTATAATCCATATTATGATAATATACACTTGTACATACTATCAGACCTATATTCCACAAAGTCTCTCCCTGTGTAGGATTTGGCTAAATACAATGTCATCAATACCCCATACCTTGGTAATCAAAGCAGACGCAAGCCCATGTTCTCTGCTGTCGGTTTGTGGATTTTACAAATTGAACTGGATTGATTTTCCAAAACAAACAAAAAAACAACTATACACCAACAAACACATCATTTGTAATATACAAAATTTGTAATATATACAAAATTTGTAATATAAAAAAGCCAACACTTCACTGAAATAGATCCTTGCTACATTGTTTGATTGTAACATAATTGTCCTGCGGTGTGCTCCTGCGTTAAATACCTTGACGTTGTTCATAGTCAGATAGGTGAGAATCACCTTCTTGTTCATAAGCCAGAGGAACTATTTATAAATGCCTTGTGAAACTAACAGGATATTATTCTGTTACTTATTGCGGTGTAATAACTTGTAAGCTGTGATATCATAAAATTTTCTGATAATGTTTTACTCTGGTGTCTCAATACAAAGGAGAGAAATCATGTCAAAAATCAACCAATGTGTAAGTAGACTTACCTGCAGGGAACCAAGGCGTGTTTACACGTGTGATTTTCCACCATTCCAATCCTCACTCCGTATCCTCTGACTACAGGGTTGTGTCTCCCCCTCGTAACATTGGAGGAAAAATTGATGAATTCATCACTCCTGAAAACCTTTGAACAAGTCTCTCAGTCGTGTTTTGCAAGCTCTTCGTAACTTTTAAGAGATCTAATCACGGAATATATCTAAGGAAAATTGTGTGTGACACACGCATATAGTTCACTAATCGATTGTTTTTCATGGCTCTGTGCTACAAGAGTGTTACCATCTGCAGGCCTTTCGCGTTCGCGTTCTCTCATTGTGGTTTCATCCTTGTCTTGCATTTGAATAAGCTTTCGGACACACTTCGATAGGCTTAGGATATCCATTAACAAAAGAGGTTACATAATCATCACAAAGAGAGGTGTAAGAGTGTCCGAAAGAGAAATGGGGGGGGGGGGGAGTGGGGAGGAAGAGGAAGAGTGATTGAAAGTAATGTATGTGTGTAAGAAGAGTGGGGTAAGGAGAAACGGAGGAGTGGGGGTATGGAGAGAGGGAGGGGATAGAAAGCTGAAAAATATACTCGTCAGAAATATTGCTTTCTCTCTCTCTTACTAATAACACTTTGGTCTGCAGGTTCATCTACTTTTTCTATGATACGATATTGTAGAGAAGTATATCATAGAAAAATATTGGCGACCGTGCTTCACAAAACCAACAGAAAAGTCGCGCGACTTGATTTTCCATAAGGATTCAAAGCAGGAGGCCAGGGAACACCTCGTCAGTTTTTAGCCTTCAAATTTTCCCAAAGAGATTATAAGTATAAAAAGTTTGGTGTCATGAAGCGAATGGGAAATTGTCTTTATGTATTCCTTTTCTAGAACACTTTGTTTTGGTGTGACGCAAGTTTTCTCAGCCTTACGGATTCGGAGCACTAAAAACCCTTAAGATACTCTTTATTTTCAACTCCAATAACTTTTGAAAGGAGGATGCTGCTGCATTGGAATAGGATGGGTCATGAATAGGATTTACTTAATGATGTAAATTTTAGTTCGATAATCCCTTCATAGTGGTAGCCATGGAGTTTTGTATCCTGTTCTTTATGTATATATATATATATATATATATATATATATATATATATATATATATTTCATTATATTATATCATATCTTATATCAAATCGATCATGATGACAATGATGATGATAATTATAATAATAACAATAATAATAATGATATTATTATTGTTATCATTATCATTATTATCATTATTATAGCACTGTACATGTATTTATGTTGCCACATAACAAAGTTTGTGCCCTAAATTTTAATGTCAGCCCATTTGTGTCATTTCTAAAAGGGAGTTTTATATGTTACATTTGCCAGTTCTAGTTTACTACACTATGATTATGATCCTCCGGGATAAGTTATAGCATTTTCACTATTCTGCCCATGTGGACTTAAGGACTATGATTTGGACGTGGTTTACCTTGTCTGTACTCTGTATGTCTACATATTCCAGCATATGCCTATGGATACTCATCAGTGGATCAAGCCAGATTAAATGGAACTCAATTATCATGCAAATGGATGGTAGTGACCTGCAGCCGATAGGTCAATATATAGACTGCTGCAACAATGGAGCTTTTCAGCCATAAGACTTTCTACCTCATTCAAGTACACCAAATGACAGCATTTTTCTCTATGTCATGTCAAAGAAGTCATGTAAGTAGGACAATTCCTGTGATAAAAGCTTGCAATGTTTTGAAAGGAAACGACATAATCCAATGCCAGGGGTAAGTGGACTGGGTGTCACATGCATAAACTTGAATTGAAACATGTCAGCCCATCCAATTTAACTTATAAATCTGGTCAACCCTCTGCATGCCATATTAATTACCTGTCCTTAAGTTTATGTGTGCAATGTGACATACGACTCATTGGCAAAGAAGGGGTTAAGGTAGTGTATTGGAATACTCACTCTGTCTGTTGTAAGAGCCACTTCCCGGTATATACAAAATGTAAGAATATCAACTGGTATTATTGCTATTAAATACGGGAATGATTTAGTTTCTTCTTGTTTTCATTTGTTTGCCACTTAAATAGATGGCCACATCACATCATAGATGACCACATTACTTACAACGGGGGTTGTAAGAAACTTATCGGTAAACAGGTAAACAAGGCACACAAAAAGAATACTGTGCAGAAGCCGCATTCTAGCAGAAGCCTCGAAACCAAGCCGCGTAACCATGGCGACCGACAAGCTGCCGCGCTCACGGGATTTCGAATGTAGAATAAGATAAAGGGTTTGTAGAGCGCGACAGGTACCATTAGGTCTACACTCGCGTTCCTGGTCAGGGACCCTTCCGGAGTATAAGGATAGCAAAAAAAAAAAAAAAAAAAAGGTTAACAAGAAGTAAAATACACATTTTGTAAGTCATATCTGTTCTGGAGATCTTGCTTTAAAGGTTTTATTTGAAATAAGATAATGTGATGCAACGTTAAGTTTATTTGGAAGTTAATTCCAATGTTAAAATCCAGTGAACATAATTTCTTTCGTACAAATTTTTCGAGTACGGTGAAGATGATTTGTATCACGTTAACGATTTGGAGGATTAGGGATTGTGTTAATTCTTGATAACATTTACAAGTAAGCATCTGATAGTTGGCCAGTTGAAAATTGAAGTATGAATTATGCCATTGTAGTAGTAAGATATTTCAGTGATTTTCACAATTTGTTTATACTCATTAGAAATATCCATTCGCCTGTGTTAAATGTCCTGTATATTACTTGCAGTTAGGCCTATAATGACCCGTTTTTGCACGGGCAAAAGTAAGTCATTTACAAATTTAGAAGCATTTCCCCTATAGCAAGAATCTCATCATTGAAATAAGGAGCATCTGAACAGTAAATGAAACAAGTAATCATGCAACCACTTCAGAATGAAAGTTTGTTCTTGTCTTTCTTTCCTTAGAAATTTACAGAAATATCACACGTGTCGTCCTTTTCTTTTTTTGATGAAAGTTTTCTAAATATTCCATCAAAAGTGCGCACCATATTGTTGAGATTCAAATCTAAACATGCCAAAGTTCCCTCGCACAGCTCCCACACCCTACCCATGCTCTGTTGGTGCGCTTATAGATGTTGGGTTTTTTTTTTTAATAATATGTTCAGTTAATAAAAAGGGAACACACAGCAACAACATAATTAAGTTTGTTGGAGGTGTTTTGTTGCTTTGTTGTTGTTGTCATTGTCTTTTTTTTTATTTAGATGAATAACAAACATCGCTTCACACTCCCTTGTTTGCATTTTCCCCAGAGATTGAATATAATTCTCCCACCCCCAAATAAACAAACAAACAAACTAAAGTTTCTGCGTACAACTTTGCCCCTGCCTGACCCTATAGCTTGCTCACTCCCTTTGAAAGGTCCACCATTTCTAACCCCCTATATAACACAAAAATCCTAGTTAGGGGCCTGTTAGTGGTAGTATGAGTAGTAATTGTAATAAGTCTGATAATAAAAGCGAGAATTATCAATATAACAATGCTAACTAACAATCACGATCTCATTCAGTGTCCTAAGTTGAGTGGCTCTATTAACAGAGAGTGAGTTTCTCCTCTGCCAAATTCACCCCCTCTTATCTAGGTATTCATGTCTACACTCCAGTAATAACACTGATTCTGACAATTATTTATGTTTCTGATGATGATTATGATTACCAACATAATTGCTTTATCGCTTAATGTCATCATTGTTATTGTTCTTTTTCCACTGATTTTACTATATCATAATTCTAATGGACTAACATTGATTTTATTTCTGAAAGTGCAGCATTGGATTCGATTTCCTGTAGTTAATGGCCAATTATTGCTTGAAACGATTGGCGTATAACAGCGTAGCAAATGGCAATGTTGTACATTATTCATAATATCTGAGTAATCGAACTGCATTACTTTCGACACAGGCTGTCGGACCATTTCCTGTATTACTCGCATATTAGCTCTACAAGACATCTAGTCACCTTGGTTTATTTGCGTCCCACAATAACAATAGAGCCTGTCCAATAGGCTCTCCATACGGGTGCTGTTTGTTATTCCCAAGGTTCGTTATTCCGAAGGTTCGTTAATCCGAAACACACAAATTTCCTATACCTAGAGGTTTGTTAATCCGAAAATGAAAAAGGGTTCGTTAATCCGAACATTTGTGGCGTTATTCCGAAGGTTCGTTATTCCGAAGGTTCGTTAATCCGAAAATGAAATAGGGTTCGCTATTCCGAAGGTTCGTTAATCCGAAAATGAAATAGGGTTCGTTATCCGAAGGTTCGTTGATCCGAAATGAAATAGGGTCCGTAACGAACCTTCGGAATAATGAGCTTTGGTTAATTTCGGATTAACGAACCTTCGGAATAACGAACCTTAATTCATTTTCGGATTAATGAACCTTTGGACCAAAGAACCTTCGGAACAACGAACCTTCGGAATAACGAACTGTAATTCTCCATACAGAGGGATGAAACCCAAATGCTGTATACATGTGGATTACGCACGTGCAGGAGTATCAGTAAAACACATCAGTAACAATTTGAAGAAATTCTTACAATCTATAGAAAAAAAAATATATATATATGTATATTTCTATCTCACAAGCAGGTTAGTTTTGAAATCCGTCCGACCAGGAGCAGACGTATACCCTTGTGTGTATGTCTGCTTCAGAAACGGATTTTAATGTAACATCACATCGCATCCTGGTCGCTGATGAAGAATGCGATGACTAACCTGTTTGGTGTCTTGTTTCTATATCATGCGCTTTCCTCGCCAGGATAACGCGTTTTTAGTCTAATGCAATTTTTGGTTTTTATCACATATAGATTTCAACGTGTCGGCGCCGCAAACGCTGGATAGGGAGGCTACAACAATTTGTGATGTCACGTATAAATGGAACATGCACTATACAAAATAAATCTTAAAGAAATTCATCTTGTTTTCACTTTTTGAGCATAATAAAAGAGCAATCGACTCACCCCTTTCAGGAACTAAAGGGAGCACTATTACCCTTAACATTATGTCTGTAACAAGTCGAGGGAATGAGCCCTTTTCATTAAAAAAGAGAGGACATTTTGTATGAATATCTTGATATTTTGTTATATCTTTTTCATATTATACTGATGTGTTCTTCTGATATTGCTGCATAGACTCAATCGACTTGATAATTATGTTGGTTTCCCCCTTAGACCACTGTACTATATATGATAAATGAGCGATCGCTGTTCAAGCTTAATACAATTTCTTCTTGCCTCGTCTCAAGTGCGCGATGAGTGTGTAATAGTTATCATATTGGACAGAACATCCAACTGTCATCCAACATCCAACATCCAACATCCAACACAAGACAGCTGTTATATTGCCCGAGCGATCGTACTGAGGGAGAAGTACCTATAGGGCTCACGCCTGTAAATAAAATGGAATGTCCCTGACCGCTTCACAAAATCGTACCAAAGATACTAAAATAAACGAAGGAAAAAAAATAATTAAAAATCAGAAATGCAGTTTGACCAAAAACAAAAACCCAAAAACAAAAACAAAACAAAACTGAATAGCTGCAGATATCCTGTATGAATTCCTCTACAAACTGCATTTCAGTTGGAAGATGAAAGCTTTTCTCATGGAATTTGAAGGTACTATAACTATTTCGTTGAGTGCATGTACAGAAAATACGTGACTTTTTGAGTGAAAAGAACTCGTAGTCTGGCCGAGTTGCGAACCCTTGGACAGAGTTTGAGCTGAAGAACCCCCTTGGAGATTTGATGGATGAAAGGTTATGTCTCACTTATCCAGGTTAGTGAGGATGAAACACCTCATTTCCCCCAGCTATTTTACAGAATTGTTTGAATTTTTTATGTTAACACACGTCTCTATGGGGAAATATTTGCCCGTGTGAGCCTTTTATTGCAAAGGCAGATAATTCCTGCCAACAACGGAGGAACTTTGTTCAGTTAATTATCACCTTGTTTCATCACATGTAATGTGTCCAAGGTGAATAGAGTGGCAAGTCCTCTCAGATTTACCTTTATGGTATGAGTTCTTGCCTCATTCATCATGTTCTTAATTTTGTTTCGTGTGTTGTGTATAATAGCAGGAACAAAACAGCGCAGCTATTACGCGATTGAAAACACAGTAATTATGCTTTCGAGGATTAAAAATGTTGCTTAAAAAAAACTGACCTGCTTTTCGCCCAAGGGTAGACAATTGATTGCTAGTCAGACACGCATATTTCATGAGAAATTAGGGCAGCATGGAAAAAAATCGAAGATACGCAAACCCTGCAACCATTTTGATATTTGTTTCAGTCAAACTGAATTATCTTTTATTTTAGACCCGATATAAACAAGACGATGACTCGTGTACTTAAGTTAAATAAGAGAGAAAGGGAAAGAGAAAGAAGAATTCACTCGACGGTGCTTAATATTGGACGCAAAACTTTTTCTAATCCACTAAGTATTTCCACTCACAACTTAATAGGCAAACTGTTAATTGTAAAGTACACGTTGCAAGCATGCAGAACAAAGATACAAAATGACAGACACTGCTTGGCTTTATTGCCTATAGTTTCAAATAGGTCACATTAGACGTCTGTAGATTAAACACGTCTCCCCCATTGTGGTCTAACAGTATCAGAACAACCAGGAATAGTACCACAAGAGGTACCAGGATTGTCTGAAGGATAGCCGTCGCCATGACAACGATGGCAAATCGACTGTGATACGTGATTTGATATGCACCAATCAATTATCGCTCTTTATGAACTACTACACGGACACGCTGGTGGGTTAGCTACATAATGACCAGGACCAGTCGGTCGTGCGTTTCGCTTCTGGCGACACCGCCATTGAATATACAGTTTATATATAAAATCGAAAGTGAAAAAAGATACGCCCTCATGCGAAAAGAAAGACATGAATACAATACGACAAATATCGGTGAAATCTGCACTTATTCTAACACAGGAAAGTCACCGCGCGGGAAAGAAACTGGGAGGCATTCTCCTTCGGTGGAGTAGGAGGGGAAAGGGGGGGGGGGGCACTGACCGACAGTTGACCGATCATAGTCAAAGTTGATCCCAGTCATAACATACAGGGCTCATGTTTCCTTTAACTACACGTATATAGATTGTGACTGTTTAATCGACTATTACGTTGAACTTAAGACATAGAACTGACAATATTCAGAATTACAAGGTCTTAAGGGAAATTATGAGTTGATGTGCACGCACTAAAAGTGACAAAAGCCTATACTCCAGATAATTTATGCTCGACGTTATAAATGATGTTTTGATTTCAGTACTGCCGTTACAAGTGCTTGTGACTCATAGCTGAAAATACTTCCTTCCAATGTGAAATACGGATTAAATAACGTATTGATGCTGCATGAGCTGCCGTGTCTGTGTGTGACAGTGGGCACTTATGCCAATGAAGTGTATCACTTCTACAGTACCTGTATTTTTGTTCAAGCTCGATATTTAAATTTCCTGATTAGCGCAGAAAACACGCAAATAAAGAAATGGCAGAAATGCGTCATTTTTTCGTATACGAAACACTGCATGTTTACATGATACGAAGTATCTAATATATCGTATTTCGTGTATCATGATATGAATAATACATGTGAGCCTATATTCAGAGACTGTTTTCTGAGGATAACATTGACAGGACATGATATCAAAAAGAACACTCACCTCGGCTTAAAGGGGAAATCCAGTCCAAATACAAGTTGGTCTGATAAGAAAGAGTAAAATTTTACGAGTTCAACGGTAAAATTTTTGGTCGGAATCGGGTGGAAAATAAGGAAGCTATGACATTTAAATGCTGTTTCATATAGCAAGAAGAACAAAAAAAAAAATAACCAAAAAAAAAAACCATAAACCTATGATCTCGATAATATCTATTAAGCCCAAAAGATCAATGACAGCTGTAATAATGGAGGGAAAAAATGAAGAATCTTCTGTCAAATCCAAATTCAAATGAAATAAGAGAAGACGCAATATCAACAAAAATAGTAAAAATTTGGATTTTTATTTTTCACATTATGTAAGAAAATTGCAAATAGTAGGCCTATTGGTTCTTGAATTTGTCTCATGAATTGACTAAATAACTAAATTGAAAGAATGAAATAAAGAAATTCTGTTCATTTAATCATCTTTGTGCCATTACTCTCTGTCATCTGACGATTGAGTTGACATGAAATTCTTATCCCCCCCCCTTTAGTTTCGCACTTTGAGTTTGTTTGAGGTTATAAAGAGATAGAAATAACGAAAACGTATGCTTATTCATGTCACTCATTGTGTTAAACCGATCTTTTCTTGTCATTGTTATCTTGAAGGGTATTTGCAAATGAAAGACAACATGTCAATTTTTGCAATTGTTACTTTTGTGTCCTAGAGGGTAAAAACGAATGTGTTGGCTTATGTGGAAAGTTTGCGTTTGTATGAACTTATTAGCTCGACAGCCAATTAAATTACCTTTAATATGGTATATAATACGTTGATTTTCATCATTTTTTTCCTGAGTGAATCAATAATATCAATGTCACATTCATCCACAAACACAGAAACACGCATGTAGATACTGTAATTCAAACATCAAGTTTACCGGTTGTATTAATGCTTTTTTGTGTCCCTATATATAAGAGGGTTTATCAGACATTCACAATCTCAATTTCCGTACACGACAAAAAGTGTTGATATTTCTACATATCATTATTATTGATTTGATGACTTTTGTCCTTATTCTTCGTGTCGACCAAAAGTGAAGCGTTCACCTTGATATAATTATGTCATTTCATATTCAACATTGTTTGTTAAGGTTACTGAACCTAATTATTATTTCTTTCCTTGCGCTATGGATATAGAACAGGCTTCACCGAGACATTCACCCGAGATCATATGATCATCTAAAATGGGATGAGAAAGAGCTGAATGAAAATAAACAAAGGAAGGACAGTTTCTTACGTATAAACAGAACCAAAACAAAAATGAATATTAGGGAACATTTAGACAAATCAGAGCTGTAAGAAAATGGTACGAGTTTAACATACATATTTTACTATGGAAATGCATGTATGCCAAAAAATGACGACTTCCAGAAATGTTGTTATTTATTTATTTATTTTTTTTTTTGGGGGGGGTATTAACTTTTAAAGTGTACGTGCGTTCCAATGCATGTTGTCAGGTTGTAGGTGTGATAGATCAAGAGCAAATAACCACTCCTCATATTCTTTTTTTTTTTAATACGATGCTTTTTGTTTCGTTATTTTGCTTTTGTATGACAAATTGATAAGTGGTACGACACTGAACACTAATCCTGCAGCCTCAATATGATGCGAGAGTGATATCCTACACGACTATCCAAACATTAAAAAAAATAAACAAATATATGTACAATGGCACAGACGTTGTAAACTACAAGTTTATCTCTCAGCAATTAACATGTTTCCAATTACTTTCTCCGTACATCTTAATTTTTACAAAAGCAAGATGACACATATACAAAACAACTCATACACTTGTACAAACTAGAGTCAAACACACACTAAATGTATAGTTATAACCAGCACTCATTTTATCATGTAGATTTCCTTTCCAGCAAACATGAATGAATGTGTGAATGAATAAATGAATGAATGAATGAATGAATGAATGAATAAAGGAATGAATAAATAAATAAATAAATAAATAAACTAATAAATAAATAAAACAGAATTAAAAATTTAAAAAGAAATGAAATCTTGAAAAAAGTCAACCCCACTGCCATTGCTGTACTAAAATGCTAAATATAGATAAATAAATAAATAGAAAAATTGTCATTTTTTTTATTTATATCAATAACGGCAAGTCATAATTGACGCAAGACGAGAAAATTAAATCTACCGTGCAATGTAGGGCCCTAGTGCATTTACTTGCTTTGTCGCTTGGCTCTTTTGTCGAATGGGATAATCTCTCCCTGTCATTTGCAGCTCAAGGGATTAAGTCCCTTAGATCTCCTTTCATGGCCAGTCGAAAGTCACTGCGGAGAGGCGATATCTAATAAGCGACCATCGCAGAGGCTGTCGGATGAGTATTAGACAATCGTAGGGATCATTATCGTCGTATCAGTTTGAACGCGCAAGGATATCAAAGAAGGGACACGATCCCATTCAACCTCAAACAACCGGACAACGCCTTCAAAGTAATACTTCCACAACACTCAGATTTCACTTTGTTTTGGGAATTACTTAATATCTGCACAGAAGGAATTTTAGCGAGTTTTAGATCTGCGACGCGAACGCTATGACGACGCAGCCTCCCGGGTTGGACAATGGAAACTGTCAAGCAGCTGCCTTGTGCATGTGCAGAACACCGTATACGTGTACATTGTATAACGTCGTCTTTAGCGTTCGCGTCGCAGATCCAAAGCTCGCTGTTATATCCTAGACTCATTAGTACCGTGGACTGCCGTTGTGACGTCTACATTTTGGAGAAGACGCGGATATGATTTTTTTTTTCTGATTTTTCTCATTCTAAAGTGGTTCATAATTTGAGAAGAAATTCACGGATTACTCTTCAAAAGACCCCTCCAACAAGTTGACTGAAGTTTGCAGCTGTCTTCGTAAAATAATTCACATTCGTGGCAGTCTGTGTCTCGAGTAAAATATCCCGCCTTACATAAATGCATAGACATCTATGTAGTGTCATCGGTCATTACGGTTATATTTCTTTGATTTCGAAACCGCACAATTATTAATGAGGAGATAACCCACGAGGCAACGACTTAGAGTTCTAGTCCAAATGCCAGTTTACCAATGTACTAAAATTCGTGGACACTTCCTTGAGAACCGAGTAAAGAGCTCTATATTACAACACCAATTCACATTGATACAATTATATTCATTTCAGAAGTGAAACCCACATTGCATGATTTGCTTCTTGCTGTGTAGGACCAGGGAGGTGGAAAGAGACCGGGTTCTGGTTGTTAGGGGCAACCCTTAAAGGGATAATATAGTTTTGGTTGAGATGGGTGATGCAGGCTTGAACTCTTTGTGAGATAACTAGAAACCACTTACATGGAATACTAAAGAGCATACTAAGTACTTGGGTACCTAAGGGGGGGTCACCGTGCATCCCCTCCAGGACTCCTCGAAACTTACATTTTCAGGATCCTCATGACATACTAAAACATAATCAAGATGTTAACAGGAATGAAAAGTGGCTGTTCTAGGTGAAATTTAATGTATTCTATTGTTTTTCATAATTTCTTATGTATTTCTTTGTTTTTCAACTTTTTCAACTTTTGTTTTTTCTTTGTTTTTCTATTGGAAATTGTCACTGACCACTTTTCTACCATAATTAGCACAAAACTAATCAATGAAAGTGATTAATTGTAAAAATAATCAATTTTTCATGACTTTCATGACAGAGCACTGTTTTCCATAGGAAATGTACACAAAAGCACAAAATTGTGCCCGTTTTGGGACGACATTCCGTTACAAAAATGGGCGTGACTTCGCAAAAGTATACGCGGATGTTGCAAATTTGGTCTCAAAAGTTGTGCGAGACTTGACCAAACAAAGTCAAGAAGCCTCGCGACAGTCATATAGCGCGAAACTTCGAGGGGGGGGGGGGCGGATCCCCCCACCCCCCGTCCTTATGTATGTATGTATTATAATATGTGCTTACATGTAGGGCCTACATAGTAGGGTACCTAAGGGGAGGAAGGGGTCACCGTGCACCCCCCCCCCCAGGACTCCTCAAAACTTACTTGACTTTGTTTTGTTCAAGTCTCACGCAACTTTTGAGACCATATGTGACAGTGCACCTCAAAACGAACATAAAGTCGCACACACTGATTTTGCGTGAGGACTGAAAATAAATGAAATGGGTCAACCTTGCCGAACTTGACTTTTTCATATTTTCTGAAAGAGCGGGTCTTCTTTTAAATTATGCTAAAATTTGGTATCATAAAACGGGCAGGAAAGTGTGTTCTTTTAGCAGTTTATCTCGAACATTTTTGGTAGAATAGTGTGATTAGTTGTATCTTTAGAATCCCTTTTTCATTTCTGAAAAACCTTGTCCATACTCTTCACTTTCAACTCCAATAACTTTTGAAAGGATAGTGCTACTGCTTTGAAGGTTGGCATTAATTATGGACAGAATGTATTAATGAGGCATGTTTAATTACAGTTTAATCTGATAATCCCTTCATTGTTGTTACTCTGGTGGTTTACTTCCTGTTTTTTGTCTCATTCATCGCACAGCCAGCACGGTTTGGTAAAGATTAAGCGCTTGAATAGACACTGTACTTTAGAGCCTCTTTTCTCAGTTCACACTTTTCCTGAGTTTGTGCTTTCTTTCCAATATTTAGATAGGTTAGGAGAGTCCATTTGATTGGAGTTATACATCATTTTAAAGCTTAAAGTCTGCTCTTTCAGAATCTGGTCTTAATTAAAAATTCATGTTTGGCGACTTTTTGTTTGTTTTGAGGTGCAGGGTCACATATTTGCAACTTCCCCGCATACTTTTGCGAAGTCACGCCCATTTTTGTAACGGAATGTCGTCCCAAAACGGGCACAATTTTGTGCTTTTGTGTACATTTCCTATGGAAAACAGTGCTCTGCCATGAAAGTCATGAAAACCTGATTATTTTTACAATTAATCACTTTCATTGATTAGTTTTGTGCTAATTATGGTAGAAAAGTGGTCAGTGACAATTTCCAATAGAAAAACAAAGAAAAAACAAAAGTTGAAAAAGTTGAACAACAAAGAAATACATAAGAAATTATGAAAAACAATAGAATACATTAAATTTCACCTAGAACAGCCACTCTTCGCTCCTGTTAACATCTTGATTATGTTTTAGTATGTCATGAGGATCCTGAAAATGTAAGTTTCGAGGAGTCCTGGGGGGGATGCACGGTGACCCCCCCTTAGGTACCCGACTAAAGAGGCATATATCAAAAACAAAGAGGTCCTAAAGATGGGACCACATTTTATTAGGACCTCTTCTTGGTTTCGTTTTTAGATATCTCAACCATTTCAAAACCGATTTTCATCAAATAACTTTGAATATCTCTTGGAATTGTACGCTCTTTGATATGTCATATCAGTGGTTTCTAGTTATCTCAAAGAGTTAAAACCTGAATCTCCGTTTCAACTAAAACTATACTATCCCTATAATAATCATAACGGTCTAGATACCCAGTGCACATCAGCTCCGGGTTGCCTTTCGACCTCTAATTGCACTTTGAACTGCTTCATTCATCACGGAAAGCAAGATGCGACATACTTGATCCCAGACGTAATACAGACTTCATCGAGGTCTTAACGCAAATACAGCTTTATTCCGAGATGCACAAAAAATGGACGTCTCACACTTGGTATGGAACATCACGTCATTTCAGCTGTTTCATGTTACTTGTCTCTACATATTGGAGAGTGATACTCGCATACTGATATTTCATATTCCATACTGTACGTCTGACATACATCGGAGGCATATTTCACACAGATTGAAACCACTGGATGAGAAAAATTGGCAAACCACAAACAAGCAATTGTACAGTGGAAGCATGTCAGAACACGGACTGCAGCAGTAATCATATTTAGCCCTGTTTCTAACCAAACCATACAAAACAGAAACCAACAAAATGCGAACGAGTAGGATAGAAAAAGTTAGCTGAAAGATTGGAAAATACCATGTACATTGATTTAATCAACACATTCGACCACGCTAATCAATGTACTTGGTTGGAACACATACAAATGCACTGTGTGGCATTAGCGAATTCTGCGTTCACACTTGCTTGTGTAACAAAAATCCGTAATCTGATACATAAAGAGATGTTATCAGCAACAACTGTCTGGATCATGATCATAAGTGACAATTTCTCCATTTTTGCCATAACATTGCCACAGTATATGTTTGTGATATTTTTTTTTTTTTTACTATGCTATGTCTTTTCCGTCAGTAAATAAGCATACAAAACATAGATACTGTTCATTTCGACAGAAAAGTGTAACCAAACTCAGGTTTAACACCACTGCTAAAATCATTCTTTATAGATTGTATTTATTTACATGAGATTTACCGGTCTCATAACTGGATTAAACGACATTGATCAGATTGAAATGAAGGGTGAAAAACATCTCAAGAAAAAACAAAACAAAAACAAAATACAACTGTAAATCAAACCTGGTTCCCTTTAACACAGAATGCTGGGGTTACTTTGTTATCAGGTTTGAATTTAGAAAGGTAATTTTCAGTTTCTGATTGAGCATTGAAACCAGAAGAACAATATAGGATTACACAATCTGTACATTAATTGCAATAATACGTGTAACCAAATACACCTGTACCCAGTCATTTCTCATTGTCAGTCAGGCAGAAACCTAACCATGCTAGCATTGGGTACTTCACCCTACAATCCATTCGATATAGAAACAAAGTACAGTTGTATCTTTTATTTCATTTCCGCAGCAGTACAGTGATTTTGTTTCAAGCACATGTGATCATAATATGACTTAGCTTTCACACGTAAAATGGAGATACGTGGTTGTTAATTGTGAACAAGTTTTGCCTTCACTTTCAACTGATTTTGTTTCAAGCTAAAGTGATCATGACACGACGTGGCTTTCAGACTAAAATTAAAGATATTATAGTGTTGTTACTTGTGAACATATTTGCCTTCACTTGCAGTTGCCATCATTATCTGCTACTTGGAAATTGTGTAGATGCATAATTCAGGGACACATTTTACCGGGGAAAGCCTCATTTAAAAAAAAAAAAACAAGAAAAAAAAAACAAGAAAAGAAATAAAAGGGGGTGTAGATACGATGAAGGAACAGATAAGCATGATAAATGTAACAGTACTTGAGCAAAACTCAAAATTACATGTATTATGCATGCACAAACCTGTTTGATTGTTTTCTCCTTTCTTTAGCAGTACAGCTGTATTGGATTATGAGCTCAAATAAAGCGCTGCATAGTTCTCAAATTTTATCACATCAAAGTCACAAGTGAATTGCATTTACACGACTGTGTTGTGTAGTATATGAAATCAAATGATTTGCCAAACTGTTCTGTTCTGCACTGACACAGAGAACAGAATTACAAAAATGGGAAATAGACGAAACAAAACCAAGACTACGAGCGGGAGGGAGGTGATAAGGGAAAGACATATATATGGGGGGGGGGGGCCTCAGAGACAGCAAAAAGGGTGAGGGGGGAAGAGCGGGAAGGTGAAGAGGGGGATACCTTCTCTCTAATATGTGAATAGTATAGGTTTCTTTCTGTCTGATGAACACATCGGAACCCGTAATTCAGATACCTCCTTCCAAACTACACAAAACTCAAAAAGAAGAAACATGTGTAGGCCTATATATGGATGACTGTGTTCCTCTATGTGCTCTAAGAACACATTCTACTTCCTGCTAATCCCTTATAACCAATCTGAAATTTTGGTGGCCTTAAAATGAAATGTAGTCGCCCATAATAAAAGGAACCATAACAATCCTTTTTTAATCTTAAGTGCCTGATCAGGCCACCAAAAGATAGCCTCTTTAAAGGGCCAGACATCAATTCTAAGTGGTCTGGGCCACCACTGATGCCTAGTCCTGCCTCAATACATGTATCATTCATTTCACATTAAGACTGAAAAAATAAGACAGTCATTACACAAAACAACTAGATGTGAGTGAGCAACTGCTTTCAGTATCTATTTTGAAACACTCATCTCATGTAAATTACCACTTGAAATATTTCTGTGGTGTGAAAATAAGTGATTTTATTTCTACAAATGCCACTGCATCATCATTGCTTCTTTGTTGTCTTGATACATGTTGGGTTTATCTGATTGTAAATATCTGATGCTTTGTTTGCAACAATATCATAAACAAACTTGTAGCGATTACTGGAGTTAGATATATGGGTAGTTTTCTTACAGAGTACTAAGATTTTTTTTATGCTTGGTTGAAAGTATATTTTCTTTACGCAGTAATTTCTTTTATCACTGGTCAAGGCCCCCACTTATCACATGCATAGATCTACAAATCCACATGGCATACACCATACATTAAACAACACCTAAACTTGGATGTACATTCTTCATCCATATATGATATCAAGAATCTACAAAAGATATTGAGTTTTGATCCTATATACACTATGACAATCTTGTACAATGAAAAACAGAACATGTAAATATCGTAGGCATACTACATAACCATATCTCAATATATACATTCAGACTGTGGATGATAACATACTATGCACAAATCAAACCAAAACTCACCAATTACATACGATGTCTTTTTCCTCTTCAGGGCAAAATTCAATACTGTCTACACAATGTCATGCGATACCATTATATACACAACAAATTATTGGTAATCACTCTCCAGCCTCTGGATATGGGGCAAACAGTATGTAGCCAATATTATTAAGGCAAGTATGAGTTCTAATGTATTTGCTCCTCGGTCCAGAGCAGTAGAGGGAACACTTATCCACAAATTAACGCCTTGCAGGGTAGCTATTCACGACATACAATCAGGCCGTGCGGTTGTGGACACATTGTTCAGCAAATGATATACAGAACGCGGAAAAATAGAACACTGTGGTAGCCTCTTCATAGTATGTAGTAGTAGTAGTAGTAGCTATTGTTGTTGTAGTAGCAAGTAGTAGTGGTAAACATACACCTGTTGTAGTAGTAGTAGTAGTAATAGTAGTAGTAATAGTAGTTTACTCAATGGACTGTCTACACAATCTGTTTAAGTATCTTTAAAAGTTACGAGATATTACAGGCAAGGAATACTGGGTACATCACTCTCTCTCTCTTTTTTCTCCAAATCACTAGATGGTTGAAAGGCCATGCAGCACATTTCACCTGAACTTTCATCAGTCTTATATATATGTCTGCATACATTTATATGCATGGAGTGCTTTGAGATATGTGGCACTATGCTAATAGTTCATTCAGGAATGACAATTAGGATAACTGACGAGAATAGAATTTCACTGTAATAAAAAGAAAAACAGAAATAGATAAAAAAGTGAATCATTTGAAGTGGTATGCAACAAAGGGGTGTACCTTAACCCTTCACATAGGGAATGTCCTTAGCATTGAGTGGAAAACTACATTGTATACAACAATTAAGTTGATACCAAGCACTGCTGGGGGGAAAAAAAATGACCCTTTTCAAGTACACTTCTCAGATGACACCATTACGTGCAGGTCAGCAGCTGACTACGGGCAGAGTTCCACGTAGTTACCAGGAAAGAGTCCAGTTTGACCGTTGGAGATGCCCTCGTACCAGCCATCCTCATTCTTCTTCAGGACGTAGATGATAGCGCCCTCTTCGAACGTCAGCTCATCATCCCGGTCCGCAGCGTAGTCGTAGACGGCCACAACTGGAGGAAAGTGGAATGGGTAAGGAGTGATGTCAGAGAAATGAGATAGCACCAAGGAGTAGGGTGTTTCCATCATCCAATTAGTGATAAAGTGAGTTAACCCATTGAGGATGGGCTGATTTTGCGACAACACACATTTCTCATAGACACCTGCCTGAGTATACTCGGGACTCGTCCTCAACGGGTTAATAGTAACATAATAATTTGTTCTTCTTTATCCAAGGCGGGCTTTTCAGTGTTATCACTGCTCTACCAGAGGGCCCTGCCATTTTTATCACCCTAGCGCTGCCAGGTACCCATTTATACATCTCGTACGAGAGGGACATGGTGGGTAGAAACATCTTGTCCAAGGAAGTAGGCACTTGAAGAGATTTGAACTGAGGACCTCTGATTGAAAATCAAGAGTCTTATCCACCATGCCACAGTGCCTGCACAGATAATGCCATAACAGTATGACTCAATCTCATTTAGAAGGGAAAGAATAGAAAAGAAACACCTCAGACACTATCCATTGTATACTGATTATGTTGTATTTAAGTCAGACACATGTTTTTGAAAATACATGTACCTGAATCTGACCAGGATAGGATACCAGGATCATCCTCCAGTTTCATTTAATCCCTCATTCTTTTCCCCTCCAAGTGGAGATCAACCACACTCACTTTCTTTCACAGTACATGTACTCAGAAACTGTACCACCACACTCAGAGATATTTCAAGTAAAATACCCGCTGTGTAAACTTATAGAACAGGAAGCAACACCACCTACGTGTGAAGACTGGAGTATGGCAGTCATACATTATTTTTTGTCACCTGTAGTATTTCATGACTTTCAGAATATCTTTGGGTACAAAAATGCCAAGTGTAAATGTTGGTGGAGCAGACCCATGAAGGGGGGGGGGGTGTGATGCAATAACCGATACCTTGGAAAATGAGCACATTGCAGCATTAATCTATGAATATACCGCTTATAATTGTTTTTTTTTTTCATTCTTTTTTTTTTAAGAAGTGATGAAGACAGTGCTACAGCTTTGATACTGCATGTCATGGGGTATAAAGACTGAAAGCTGTATCCTACATTTTGGCATTCTGGATGGTGAAAGCTGAGGAGCAGAGGGCTCACAATGAACAAAAGCTATGTAAGATTTCTGGCAGACACAGACCGAACTAGCAACTCTCCATATTATCACTGAGAGAGTATGGTGAATACACAAGTTGTATAATTGTGTAACAGAAAGATACAAAGTGTGAGCATGAGTGACATTGAGGTTATGCTGACTTCACACACAAATGAGAGAAAGAAAGTAAGAAAAAAAGGGAAGAGATGGAACATGAGTGATAATATATTTCAATAAAATTGAATGTGATGTAAAAGAGTTTGCCTGATACATCACACTCATGTCATCTTTTTTTTTCTTTTTTAAAGAAGAATATATTTGATACAAGTTGAAATGTTCATTAACCACACATCCTTCATACTCTAGAAACAGGTTAACACAAACACACACATCCTATGCACATATTGATGAAATGACTTTCTTGCAAACATTGCACTATCATCATTGACGAACACTGGCCGGTTGTCACTTGTGTTACCAATATCAAGCCAGGATGGATTTGAATTCTTCTTTCATGGAGTTTACTTTTGCTCTTAGATTGCTGAAAAGTTGCAATGTTATGCCATGATCTTTACTTGTACTCTTAGGTATTCTTACATGGATGAAACAGATGTATATACAGGTTGTACGTGTAGTTTTTCATTATCTATACATGTACAATGATATGGATACAAACAGCCAAGTTTTTGGAATGTCACATCAAAGCTTGGACAGACAGATATGAAAAATAGATAGATATATGTAGATGAACAAGGACGGTGGATTTTTCTTTTTTTCATACACAGTATGTTTCCAGGCACAATTTGACTGTGACAAAATATGTTTATGATTCTAAATCTTATTATTTGAATATTGCCATAGATACAAGAAGAGTTTAATGCGGGAGAAATGTTATGATAGCAGTTTGTCACCTTTCATTAAATCATGACTACTGTATAGCTTGGTAAACTCACAACACAGCAGAACTACATACAGTTGTAAAATATTGCACTATCTTGGCATTTTGTTCTTCAGAAACACTCTGAATATATGAATAAGTTTCTTTGCCAGTATGTACATGCATATTGCATTCATGTACTCTAGCTTCTTGAAAGTCTGAAAACTAAAATGAGAGCTATTACTGCTGAAGAAAACTAATCTCCATCTGCCAATATTTTGGTACTTAACTTGTATCTGGGGCTCAGCATGAAGCAAGCATATTCATGTCTTACTGCTTCAAAGCAAAATCTTCTACCCATTTCAACATGAAACTGAGTATGTAGCATGTATTATGAAGTCAGACACAGAGACAAAAGTTGTGCATAATCACACACAGCAAATTATGACTAGGAAAAGACAAACTTTACTTTACAAATTACATCAGATGTAAAAATAACAAATAAAAATAAATGAATAAATAAAAATTAATAGTACTAACTCCTTTTACGAAGATTGTGTAAGGTTAGCAAGTTTAAGGTATTAGACTTCACACATATCTCATTGATTATTCTCCAAGTTGCAATCCCCTGATGGAGCAGATACAATTTTTATCCAGAGCTATTGATTCTTAAGTCTTAATTCATCAGAGATTCGTTTCGGGAATACGTGGGGTAACACTCGAGAGTAACATCTCAGTTTTGCCCTTCCCGAGGTTGGAAGGACGAAATGTGGACAATTTCAACTCTGAACATCTATTCATAAATGCTCCATATGCTTATCTTGAACATATGAATCATTTGTCAGGTACATGAAGTAACTCACACACTTTGACAGCTGGACAGGAGATTGAGTAGTGGGTTTAAAGAACAGCACTCATCCAGAGGAATGTGTTGGATAATTTGTGAAACATTGCATTCTGGTCTATCCCTGTTTTGAAAATGCTTGTGAATCTTATGCTTAGGCTTTCAATGTACCATTATGTTTGATGCCAACTTCAGACAGACAAGATTTGGCAGATATCATGATAATTTACAAATAAACTACTATGCTAAAGGCCAATTCCTGCAACTGTATCAAAAGACCTATCTTCACACATTCTGTGGCAATGAAAACTTTGTAAGTAATTCACTCACAGCAAAATAATAATGAATTAGTCTAGATTAAGAAGTGTTTGAATATATTCGGTCTTTAAAAAAAAAAAAAAAAAACAGTGTATCAAAGTGTTGTCAGATTTTGATCTGTTTGAATAATGACAGTTTGAAAAGCTACACCATCTAAATATCATCTTTCTCTTGTTTTAAGGAGACTTGTTCAGGGGTGTGCATTAGATTTAACACACCAAACCAGCTGAAAAGTCTGCTCAGTTCACTTGGTTTTTTTCCCAGTCTGTGACAGTTTCATGACATTGATATTATATGGAGTGAAAAGTTCATGACAAGAGGAAATGGTCATGGTGCCAAAGGGTAAACACGAGATTGTGACAAAATGAGGCAAGCGTAGAGATTGTAGAGTGACGCCCTTTATGACAGGGTTTGATGTATGACAGAAATTGTGGTGATCGGGAAGAAAATGTAAATCAGTGACAGAAAAGGGGGCTACTATACCTGTCTCAAGAAATGTTTCAGGAACAAATTGGCTCTCTTCTATGAAAGCACCAATTGCAAGAACCAGATAAGAGAGTTTTTTAGATCAATTTCATATATACAAATATATTCTTTCTATTAACGCCAAAGAAAATAATAGTCAGTAAAAATACATCTACAAACCACTAAAAATAATGAGATTGTTACAAGGCTTGAAACTGTATGAGAAGGTGTTTCAAACCCTTCATGGTTTGTACAGCTGTACATTTGTGTTTTAAAATTGCACTAGCATCTCAAACTTGCTGTCCTGAATTATAATTTCCAGTAGAGTTCTACTTCTGTTGCAAACGCTGATTTCATATTGTACATGTAGTATCTGCAACAAGATACCTTGTCACAATATATCTCATCTGAGCTTTGTTGAGTCACTTTCAAGAAATGGATATGTTGTCACGATATAGAAAAAGGCTACACTGTACAAGTAAAGGAAAAATCTAAACAAAAGAATCACCAGCATATATCTGGCTAAACCTAACCACTTTGAAAGCTACAGATTTCATTATTTGGTTGAATTCCAGTCTCAAACTTTATTCATTCATCCATCTATCTTCTTGTATGTCATTTTCACAATCATTATCATTTCCTTCTTTTTTTCTGTTTTTTTTTTTTTTTTGCAAATGGTAGCATTGTTTTCCCTTCAACAATTATCTTTGCACATGACTTGGGTGCTGTGGTTTACAAGGCACACATTATGCTCTACAATCCTTTCAGATCGTGTCCTTATTTGGGAACCAAAAGGGCATCAACTCTTTATATTTTCATTCATATTACTGCCTTATGCTTCAGAGCAACTAAATCTTTCCACCTTAGCGTAATCTTATTCTGAAGGTGGTCAGTTTGCCTCACCTTTTTCGATATACGACTGGGGCACAAACTGGTCATCCTCTGCAGCCTCAAAGACCGGGGGTGGTGGCATGACAGCACTGTCGTGGACATACGGGTTTTGATCCATCGGTGGTGGAGGAAGATCACCTGGTAGGAGAATGAATGATGAGGAAAACTTGCACAGACAACTGAAATCATGAAAGGCATCTCATATCTCACTAACCTTTATACCTGCTGCCCCTGAAACAGAGTGCAAGTAAATTATTTTCTTATTTTTGTGGGGGGGGGGGGAAGGAGGCAAATTAGCAAGTTTTCATATTTGAGCAAGATTATTGAAGGCACTAACAGTTTTGAAGGTTCATTACAAATGGGTTTAAAGCAAAATATTTGGGTGAAGGCAGTTGTTTACCCACAGTTACTTTGATCATCCTAATTTGTAATTGTGACCTGTCCAAGACTGCATCAAATACTTTGGGTGTTTGGGTTTCAGTTTTCTTTTCTTTCTTGAAACAGATCCATGAAAAGTTATAATTTGATAAAAGTTATTGTAGCTGTAGAAAACAGATAAGAAGGTGAGCTTGTCAGATATTTGAAAATTGTTATGAAAACCTGTCATAGAAATGAGAGAAGCAATATCCTGCAATTTATCCATACTGCGAGTGTTGAATATCACAGACACCACATTAATGTAGTACAGAGTAAATATTTCTACTTAGATAAGATATCTACGCTAACAGGGTTATCTTCCACATGCAAAACCGTGCTCCTTGTTACACTTACTGTATTGATTAAGAATGAGTCAACAAACTAACAAAAAATCAATGATGAAAAATTTGAGGGCATCCTACACATACACGAATAATATACAAGCTACTGTGTACAATACACAGAAAACACTTCATGGAGAAACCAGTTACCAAACTAACTATTCAAACAAACAAGGAGGTAATAAGCATTGAAATAACAGCCCAAATTAACAACTTTTGAGGGTGGGGGAGCTTGATTATTTATTTGAAAGTTGGGGTCCCTCTTGATTACAAAGACCATTACCGCACATACAACTGTAAATGTTAAAATGACAAAAGTGCTTCGTTTCCACCCCCCCCCCCTGTTACCTCCGCCAAGGGAGGAGGTTATGTTTTTGTTACCGTTGGTTTGTTTGTTTGTTTGTTTGTTTTTTTGTTTGTTTGTTTGTTTGTTGGTTGGTTGGTTGGTTGGTTGGTTGGTTTGTTTGTTTGTTAGTTAGTTTGTTTGTCCTTGTACAAAATAACTCAAAAAGTAGTTAACAGATTTGTATGAAACTAACACTGTACAGGAAAGATTGAGAATGACACAAGTAATAAACGATTAAATTTTGGTAGTGATCCAAGAATTTTGGGGATATTTATGAAGGATTTTTGATATTTTGACAGGTAGGATCAATGAACTTGGGAGTTCAAGCTGCATATTTTTGAGGTTTTCAAACGTGCACTAAAGTGCGTGCTCCAGTTTCTGCAGCTCGGCGAGGCACGCCGCGCAGCTGAGGGTTTATGACGTAACAAAGGCTTCTATATTGGGAAATCGGGCGATTTTCAGCACATATACCTATGGGTGTGGAAATCACTGATCTCTATGGAAGAGCCCAAAGAGCTTTTCCCCAGTGGTGGAGAGGAGAAAAATCTCTTTGGGAAGAGCAAGATCATCGGTGGAAAGTAGCTGCTTGGCGGAGGTCTGCGCTCTCAGAGTGCTTTTCTAGTTGCATTTGTAACATTCAATTACCAAAACAATACCACATTCCATTTTCACTGTATTAAAATATATACATAATAATATGATAAATTTCCTATGGATACATTATGATGCATACAACTGCATACAATGAAAACTGCGGATCTTTATATTCAAGTCTTCTTGTATTAAAGTTATACTTTTTGACACTAAAGTAATACTACATCATAATGACCAGAGTCAGATTGAATCTGATACATACCTCCTATGTCTGCAGGTGGAGGGGGGAGGCCGATCTCACCATAAGGGTTAATTGAGTTACGCTGCTGGTCCATGCCACCTGCTGGGCCATGGCTAATAGCTTGGCTCAGCTGAGAAGCAAAGTCTATTGGTGGCTGAGGCTGCTCTGGCTGAGAGGGTGGAGGAGGAGGTGCTGGTGCAGGTGCAGGTGGGATCATACTTCCCATGGGGGGTGCTGGGGGTGCAGGGGGGCCCATGTGTGGAGGTGGAGGCTCCATGCCGGGGGGTGGTGGTGGAGGTGCACCAGGTGCCATGCCTGGTGCCATGCCTGGTGCCATGCCTGGTGCCATGCCTGGTGGCATGTGGCCTGGTGGCATGTTGCCCATAGGCATGTTTGGAGGTGGCGGTGGTGCCCCAGGCATCCCTGGTCCGGGCGGAGCCGGAGGTGCCGCAGGCCCTGGTGCTGCCTGCATGTATGCTGGAAGAGGCTGCCTGTCCCTAGTTGGTGCTCCCTGGGCAGGGTCACGAGGACCAACTCTACCAATGGACATATACTGTGGAGGCACCATGGGTGCCACTGGTGGGTGGTTGGGAATCTTGCGCCGTGTGCTGGAGTACTGTGATTCTGGCACAGTTCCCGGCTGGTAAATCGGAAGTGCCTCATACGCCCCACCGCTGTTAGATGTGGAGGTGCTCACTTGTGAGTCAGTGCGAGATCTACCTGAACCTGTGGATGGAGAGCTGAGTTTAAGACCATGGCCAATGTCATCCAGGACACTGTAGTCAATGGGGGAGGACTTGTACTTCATTTGCTTCTCTGGGTTGGCAGGCGTGATGACCTTGTGTGTGCGAGGACAGTTCTTGTTGGTGGTTAACACGCCTATTTCCCTTCGGGCAACTTTTTCCTTGTGGATGGCTACATTCTGCAATGGCATTACATTTGATAAGAGAGAGAGAGAAGGAAGAAAAGGAAGACAGAGGGGAAGACAAAACAAGAAAAAAAAAAACTATGATAAACACGCTCGCCAAACACGATGTTATAGTTAGGGATATACATTGCCCCTGAGAAATAAGTCTGGTAGATGTTGCTATAAATATAGATTGAAATCATTCATCAATTACTGCCCTGTATTTGTTTGGAATTTATCATGACGTTATATACATGTATTGTGTTTTCATGTTAATACAATAAGATGTTTAAAAAAAACAATCACTGTCTGTTCTGCTACTTTATTCACTCTACTGATCTACACCTGCAAATTAAAAACAACAGGTGAATAAAATGATAGCATATTGTAACGTCCACGCATATAAAAAAGATCTTCATAGGATAACCTTGAGAAAAAAAGAAAGAAAAAAATACTTCCTTGACCATAGCACAATGTCACGTAAGCCAAGAAAGAGAGAGAGAGAGAGAAAAGTACCTACAAAATGGCTTGACACTTAACTGTTTTCTGTGGTGACCTGTTTGGGCCACTAAAATCTTTAAATCTGAAATTTTGGTGGCCCTATAAAGAAGTGTAGTGGCCCAGAATAAACAGAAACATAACAATCCATTTTGGATCTTAAGTGCTCGATTGGGCCACCATCAATCTTTTTTTTCTTTCTTTCTCTCTTTTTTTTTTTTTTTTTTTTGGTGGCCCTGGGCCACCACTCATATCAAGCCCTGCTTTACAGTAAACTTCTGGCTAGACTTTACCATGGAATGATGTAAAACGGAGAATAGCAGACCCATGACACAGAGATGCAATGACGCAACAGCTCTCTATCTTCAAACAAACCTGCGCTATGTGGTTGATGCTGGATTCCATGTTGGCCAGCTGCGTGGCCTGGAGGTCCAACATCTGGAGCATACTGGTCGCCAGCGTGTTGATCTGGTATGCCACACTTGCCAGAGACTGGGTGGTGAAGTTCTTGGTCTCCTCGAGGGCTCTCCTCTTGTCGGTAGCCTGTAGTCAGTAATAGAATGGTGTAAATACAGAGATAAAAAGCACAGTCTTAGATGAAGACAGCTGGCCTGCTTACCTTTTACACTGCAATGGTCATGCCAGCGTTAAGGAGGTCTTAAACATTTTCTTGTGAAATGCAAATTTTGACTTTACTGTACAAATTGTCCCAGCTTGTGTGTTCACCATTGTGCATATCTAATACTTAAGATATTATATACATGTACTAATGTATACTAATTTCCTAACACCTCATTTTTTTTTTACATTGTAGGGGAAAAAAACAAAAAAGCCAACAGACTGAGAGGTGTATTGGGTGGAACAGTAAATGATATGTTGATACATTTCACTTCATCAAAATTTCACATCTCCCATTACTCCAGTTTTGTATTATTTACCAAAGTTTACAGCATACAATGTATGTACTAGGTGTTAACCAAAACAGAATTTATCACTGAATTCTTCAACATTATATATTTCCAACACTGACACTCCATATAGTATAACCCTGAAAGTTTTGAGAAGCCCAAGTACTGTATACACAGCCCTGTTGCTGTACAGAAGTCACGACAGGGCTGTATAAACAGGGTCTAAAACACCAATCTACTCAGTACAATGACACTGAGTTTGAATTCATCACATCATATTTGTTACCTCAGACCCATTATGTAATATCTTAATCAATTAAGTTAAGGATTGTTGTTATCGATATTGATGACATACACAATTTACACCTTACCGAAAACAAAGATTTAATGCTTCATATGCACAATGTAGATCACTATTCTCCACATCGTAATCGCTTATCGTGCCACTGGAAGGAGCATTGCAAATGGCTGCGTGCGCACAGCAATTCAACACACACGGCAAGCTCCTTACAGAGCACTGGCCATTCACGTCAAAGCCATTATTTTGAATTAGTGCAGCAGTGGTCAGGCTTTGTGGTTATGCTATACATTTATACCATGTTCCCAGCAGCCAAGGCAACCCAGTTTGCCTGCAACATAGAGTGCCGTGGGTACGTACGTGGGATGTTCTCCTTTTTTTCCCTCCCTAAGTACAATGTAGTCTTGTTCATTCAAGCCCTCGTTTCAGTTAACATGTACATGTAGCTACAGTGTACATGTATCACAAGCTGTTTTCACAGCGTCTGAACATGCCAGATCACACATAATTCCCATCATGTCCCACTATGGACTGCCTCCAAGTTTTGTTATGGCCCAGTATCGTACATGCTGTCATGTTTTGTTCAGTTCATCTTGTTTTATTATGGCATTCTAGGTTTCTCATCAGCACTATGACTACTGTGGCAATTCTTTTTTTTTTTCTTTTTTTTTGACAGTTTAAAAATCTGACACACATTTCTAAGCAATTACAGCCTGTCACATTTGCCCAACCCATTCACCTGCATTGTCTATGTGGGTATACCGTAAAATTCATGGCAGAATGTAGACATTTTGAACAATTTTGAACCTGTGTTGAGGATCATCCTATTAAAGTGTATGGAAGCATGTCAGACACTGTCTGGTTGGGCTATATGAAAAGCCAAACTTTTGGCACAAGGCACAACATGATTTCTAACATGGGTAGTCATGAGAAGTACTACAGCACTCGGTACTGGCTTTGACAACTAATAACTCGGTAAAACCCTTGGTTCAGTCCAAAACCAAGCTTAAGTTGTATCACTGTTATACATTCAGTAAAATTTTATTCTAGTGAGGCCTCAGAATAGCCTCAGTCCCCTGATAGCTGCTGAAAACATCTCTAGCAATGTAAAGGTTGAAAGAGTGGGGGAATATACACTTGTACAACATGCAGTATTTGTTTATAATGCTATTTCTAGAACAGGAAGTGTCTGTGTATAATGCAACTGGCAGTAGAAATACAATGTCTAGACCTCAATTGTCATTGATAATTTCAATTATCATGTGTGACCAAAACTGGATCGTAATGATGTACAAAAATGTACGTCACCCAAGCACTAGATGGCGCTCTTGTGCATGAGCACCAAATATGCACTACGTCTTTACTACGCATTTCCATGAAGAGTTTGCACAATCGTCAATGATAAGTGGATGAATATCTGCCAATTCTAATGTGATAGGGGTACCCCTATGCACACCACACAGCTGCTGTACATTGTCTATGGGACTTACTGTACCTCGCTACTGAGCTCAGCAATAAATCCAATCCATCTTGAAAAAAAGTCCAGAAAATGATCGAAAAGTACCAGTTTTGGTGAAAATTTGTCAAAACTCGTAAAAAAATTGGTTTTTCCATATGGAGACATGGGGAAACACACATGCTATGAGCATGTTTTTCTGGAAATCTAGTGTTTCTAGGAAGCTTACTCTGTGAAAATTATGGCAGCCATTCACAGCCAAAATTTTCTACACACAGGCTGAAAACCACCTTTAAATCATGAAATTGGGCCCAAATCAATGATCGATCGTGCTTGCAAGATTTTTTTCGCATGTGCTCCCCATTCGGCATTAAACGCACCAATTGCTAATCAGAGCATGCATAACTTCAGCGTAAGTGGTAAATTCCTTCTGTTTGCGGTAAAGCAAATGCAAAAACATATTCACCGAATCTGACTTTACACCTAAATTTCTGCAAAATGATAGCTATTTTGCCATGGTGATTTCGAGAGTTGAGTAAATTTACATGTATGGCTCTTTGATCATTTGATGTACATGGCTGATGTGATTTTTTAGCAACATTTGCCAAGTAAGTTTTTGTGCTGTTGTAGCTAGTAATGACATTTTGTCAGGAGCTGAAAGAAGGGATCCGGGTCCTGATGTGTGAGAATGTCATTCTCATAAACGTGTCACTACATGAGCCATTTCGAAGTCAAACAACTGTGCACATGCACAGCCCCGATTGCCGATAGCCCATGGATTGCCAAGCAGCAAAAGGGAAAGACCTTAGTTTTAGGCCTACTCTTATTTATTGCGTTTCTGACTCTGGTCTGGCCAACAAGGAAGTTGGTCACCTTGGTTGTCAATCTGCATTCTTCATTGGCTCATCTTGCCTTGTCAATCCTTTTTCCATAAATTCTATGACTTAACGACTTCAAAATAGGTTAAATTTATGGCTTATATGCATTTACAGTTAGGTTTTTCTAGATGCTCTAGACCTAGAACTCTAATTCTATTCAAAGTTACGGAGCTCTGCCTCTCTGGAGCGGAAACACATCGATTGTTCCAAGCCGTCATGAAAATCTAGCCTTTTACGGTATAATGGAGGATTAGAAATCAGCACACAGCCTAAACCGTCTTCCAATTCAGGTTAATTTTACAATGGTTTCGGTAAAGCCATCCCTCCCTGGCCTGGCCGTGTAACGTTACAATTTGGCTGGGTAATCACACAGCACAGTACAACTGTGTCACACAATACTCAAAAGATAACGTGTGGGACTACAATATAGGGTTCACAAAGGAAGAGTACTGAAAACTTACCTTTAGATAGTTGTCCTCGCAATAATTTGCTACATCTTGAAGATTGTGGTGACTATCCTGCAGAGCCTGCCTCCCTGCAGGGATTTCATTCTCAAATAATAGTTCAAGCGTCGACATTTTGGCAATTTTTAGCCAAAATCCTCAGCGAGATGCCAAACTTCCGTATTTAGAAGTGGAATTGTGGGATTGCTTGTCAAGGAGTGGCTCAAACTTCCTTGTTAGTCTGCCGTACCAGACCGTGATTAAGGGAATTTGATGAAAGCGAAGCCAGTTCGAAGTTAGCCCATAGACACTTTGGTCCGAATCACCTTTCTGGGTTTTTTTTTTCAGTCGGTTAGGGGCACTTCACTCTTTTTCAGAGCCACATAATGCATAAGCTTTTACTTAACAATTTATGGTATTCTTCAATCCTGTTCTAACAAAGAATGAACTTACGTTACTAGTAACCAAATGACCAGAATGATCCGTCAATCCCTTAACACTTCGGAAAGTATCTATTTCATTATTTTGCATTGAATGTATTAACAATCTCTTTATATTGATATTGCCAAATACCACTTTTGCTGTCGTCAGGTGGATGTGCTTGCAAGTAGCATTTATAAGGATTACATGAATAATCATTATATAATCATACAATTAACACAGATGTTTATCCCTGTGAATTTAAAAACCAACATGCATGTTGGTCCGAATGACCTTTTTTTCCTGCTCATGCGCAAAGTGGAACTGCGAACTGGCTTATTCGAAGTTCATTCTGCGCATGAGCAGATAAAAGTCAAGTGAGGAAAAACAACAGAAAGAGACACAGAGGTAGTAGGGCAATGTCATGGACAGCCAGTGGCGTAACTACGGGGGGGGGGGGGGGCATGGGGGGGGGGGGGGCACGTGCCGCCCCCCCCCCCCCAATCCGCTGGTTAAAAAAAAAAAAAAAGAAAAAAAAAAAACCCTACCAAAATGGTAATTCGAGGGTTAGTAAACTGCTCTTGAATTCGACATGAAAGGATGATCAAGAAAGAAAGATATTTTTCTAAGATTTCTTTTAACCATATAATTAAAGAGGTATTATAGTGAAACATTGTTCAAAAAGCCCGGAGACGACAAAAGATTGTGATTCAGTGTGATTACTGGTTGGCATTTTGAATACAAGCAGGATGTGCGCAGTGTACTCAGAACATCGGAATGGCAAAAAGAGTCGCTGCAATGTTGCGCAATGTGATGTTTGATAGGTTGTACACATTTGCTATCAAAGCCTGATCATTGATTTTGCAGTGTTGCTTTACATACTAGTCTATATTAAAATGCCTTGCATTGCCAATAATAAGACTTGACCTTGGCTATTTCCTAACTTTTCCATCTATATGTAACACACACACTCACAAACACAAAGAAATTAGGGGATGCTCTATATAAAGTGCAGATTTTGGACATCCTTCTCCCGCTTGGTCACTTCGACGCCCCCTCGCTGGTCATATACCTCCCCCAATCATAAACATAGACCGACACCCTTGACTACCAGTGGCGGATTCAGGGGGCGCACCGGGTGCCCCCTCCCTCCAAAGCGAAAAAATATATAATATGTAGCTACAAACGACAGTTTTTGGACTGTAAAATGTCAAAATTTCCAAGCTCGCTCGCTTCGCTCGCTCGCATTTAATCGTTATGCAATTCTCCTGATGCTGCTGTCAGTAATTGCCAGCAGTTGCGCCCGGTGCGTCCCCTCCCCTTAATTTCCAAAGCGAAAAAATATAGCTACAAACGGCAGTTTGGGGACTGTAAAATGTCAAAATTTTCAAGCTCGCTCGCTTCGCTCGCTCGCATTTAATCGTAATGCAATTCTCCTGATGCTGCTGTCAGTAATTGCCAGCAGTTGCGCCCGGTGCGTCCCCTCCCCTTAATTTCCAAAGCGAAAAAATATAGCTACAAACGGCAGTTTGGGGACTGTAAAATGTCAAAATTTTCTCGCTCGCTCGCTTCCCTCGCTCGCATTTAATCGTTATGCAATTCTCCTGATGTTGCTGTAAGTAAATGCCAGCAGTTGCGCCCGGTGCGCCCCCTCCCCTTAATTTCCAAAGCGAAAAAAATATAGCTAAAAACGACAGTTTTGGGACTGTAAAATGTCAAAATTTTCAAGCTCGCTCGCTTCGCTCGCTCGCATTTAATCGTTATGCAATTCTCCTGATGTTGCTGTCAGTAATTGCCAGCAGTTGTGCCCGGTGCGCCCAGGCCCTCTCCTTAATTTCCAAAGCGAAAAAATATAGCTAAAAACGACAGTTTTGGGACTGTAAAATGTCAAAATTTCCAAGCTCGCTCGCTCGCATTTAATCGCTATGCAATTCTCCTGATGTTGCTGTCAGTAACTGCCAACAGTTGCGCCCGGTGCGCTCCCTCCCCTTAATTTCCAAAGCGAAAAAATATAGCTAAAAACGGCAGTTTTGGGACTATAAAATGTCAAAATTTTCAAGCTCGCTCGCTTCGCTCGCTCGCATTTAATCGTTATGCAATATTCTCCTGATGTTGCTGTCAGTAATTGCCAGCAGTTGCGCCCGGTGCGCCCCCTCTCCTTAATTTCCAAGTCGAAAAAATATAGCTACAAACGGCAGTTTGGGGACTGTAAAATGTCAGAATTTTCAAGCTCGCTCGCTCGCTTAATCGTTATGCAATTCTCCTGATGTTGCTGTCAGTAATTGCCAGCAGTTGCGCCCGATGCGCCCCCTCCCCTTAATTTCCAAAGCGAAAAAATATACCTAAGAACGGCAGTTTTGGGAACATAAAATGTCAAAATTTTCAAGCTCGTTCGCTTCGCTCGCTCGCATTTAAACGTTATATGCCATTCTCCTGATATTACTGCCAGTAATTGCCAGCAGTTGCACCCGGTGCGCCCCCCCCCCCCCTGAATTTCCAAGCGAAAAAATATAGCTACAAACGGCAGTTTGGGGACTGTAAAATGTCAAAATTTTCAAGCTCGCTCGCTTCGCTCGCTCGCATTTAATCGTTATGCAATTCTCCTGATGTTGCTGTCAGTAATTGCCAGCAGTTGCGCCCGATGCGCCCCCTCCCCTTAATTTCCAAAGCGAAAAAATATACCTAAAAACGGCAGTTTTGGGAACATAAAATGTAAAAATTTTCAAGCTCGTTCGCTTCGCTCGCTCGCATTTAAACGTTATATGCCATTCTCCTGATATTACTGCCAGTAATTGCCAGCAGTTGCACCCGGTGCCCCCCCCCCCCTGAATTTCCAAAGCGAAAAAATATAGCTACAAACGGCAGTTTGGGGACTGTAAAATGTCAAAATTTTCAAGCTGGCTCGCTTCGCTCGCTCGCATTTAATCGTTATGCCATTCTCGTGATTTTCCCCTTAATTTCCAAAGCAAATATATATATATATATATATATATATATATGTATATATATACATACACATACATTATTATATATAGCTACAAACGGCAGTTTGGGGACTGTAAAATGTCAAAATTTTCAAGCTCGCTCGCTCCGCTCGCTCGCATTTAATTGTTACGTTATGCAATTCTGATGTTGCTGCCATGAGGTGCCCCCCCCCCCCCCCAATGTCTTGACCCACGGTACGCCACTGTGGACAGCACCCAAACTGTTTCTTTACGTTGTGGTGAAAGTATTCTGAACATTCAAAATACTGATTATCGTGTAGATATAAGTGCAATACGCTGTATGTGGCATAAAAACTTGTTTGTTTTTTTATCTTTTGAGAGATCTGCTCTTGTTTCCAAGTAGAGAACAAATATCAGGTAAGATCTTACTGATTGTATTCAAGAAAATTATGCCCTGAAATCCATCTTCGTATGATGCAATACAATGGGGTGGGTGAGGCCTCGTTATAGACTTAGGTAATACATAACGACATGATATTAAAATTTGCAAACTCTACAATCCACTGTGATTGGTTTATTCGTTTTGATACAGCTGTAATTCGCTCAATCGAATTGTATTTTGAGCTATTTAGATAAGATGTACCGACGGTTAGGCAACTGTCGGTACTGGGGTAGCACATTATTTTAAATATTCACTTTATACTGACTCATTTTGCAAACTTTTTTTTTCAATTCATTCATAAATTTACATTCTATGTATGTAGTTTATGAAATCTTAAAATACTGGTTTGTTATAAAGAAACAATTTGATAGTCTTCTCGAGCCCTCTACAATGGTGATTACAGAGTCTGACTAAAATCATCCAAGTCGATCCCCGCTTTCTTAGACAAAAAGGTTTATGAATTGATACACAATGTAACTACATAGACTTTGATTAATGACTGACATAATGATAGCAATGATAGTCAGTTAATGATGATGATGATGATGGTGATAATAATGATTATGATCATAATAATAATAATAATAATAATAATAATAATAATAATAATAATAATAATAATAATAACAATAATAATAATAATAATAACAATAATACTAATACTAATAATAATAACAATAATAATAATGATAGGTAAAGCGTTTCTCCTCCAGACGCATCGCGCCCATAAAACAAAAAAAAAAGCCTATTTGAAACCATCAGGTCTATAATTTTTCAATTTTTTCGAGAACAGCAGCCTAATGCAGCGGATATCGTTCACACAGTCGGTGATAAATTTCCCATTATCTGCCACTTAGCACTCGCGACAAAGTTAAATTCTAACGTGGGCCCTCGAACAGCCACAGATCCCACGCCTCACTTCGATAAAACCGCTCTCAAGCCGACACTTGAGATAAAATAGCGCGAAGAGGATTTTCAATCGCCACAGACGCCCCTGCTCTTTTTAGAGCTTTAACCAGAGTCGATATTTTTGACAGAAAATAATTATGATGAACGTTTAGAATGGGATATAAATTGCCACTGGCACACACTTCAGATTGATTATAAAAAGGGAGTGGGTGATTGTAGAATAATTATTCCTTCCAGTCTCTGTGCAAATACCACCTCGCTTCCTCCGTCTGGAATATACCAACAGGTGACGTGTTATATCCATGGCATTGATGGGAGAAAACTGACGCGGTAGCCCCTTGAAAAACCAAATTACGCTTCTCAAAACAAAATTGATATAATGGTACGGTGACAAACTCCGAAATGCACTGCTGATCTGATCTAGTAATGTCTCGGATAGGCTTCAACTTCTATGAAGGGGGACAAATGAACGAACGAAAGAGAGAAAGGACTTTGTGGCGTAAGTATACTGTCCCTTGCACACCGCGCAAGAGCAGATCAGAAATAGTGCAAAGAAATGATAGCAAATCATAACTTCGGTGGAACTATAGAAATAGTGAAAAGTTATAATACAGCCATTGCAAATACTCCACCAATGGCCTTAATCCTTAGCATAGCTGTTAGACCTATTATGTCATTATAAAGCAAAGCTAACTGCAGGCATGAAGACATTTCAAGACAAGACATCTCTTCTTTCTCCTCTCATCTCAATATATCCTATCCATTCCCTCTATTTCGTATCTTCTCTTCCCATATTTCTCTCATAGTGCGGAGCTTCAGTTTTAGTTATTGTTGTGGTTCTTTGTCATGTTTATGCCATTCTGGTATATACTCTGTTGTGTTTATATGTGTCTCACTATGATGTGATTTAATTTTTTTTTCGGGGGACTAATACAAGCTGTGATTTTGATTTGGACTCCCCCACTTTGGTTCTTACGACTACTATTATTTGTTGCAAGTGTTGTTATTAGTACTATCTGTTTCGATTATTTTTGCAAATAAAAATGGGAAAAATATTGCATAGTAATGATATAGGTTTTCCCATTCATTTTCAAACTTTTTTCATTCAATTTCACAATTTTTTACTTCAATTTCGTCGCAGGATGTCGGGAATTCGTCGTTCATTTTCAAATAAAGTCCATTCAACTTAGTCATCTGGCATACATTTTCGTCATTTACAGTTCAAATTCGTCAGTCTCACTCGCAGCACTCAAAACAGCAGGATGGATTTCGTCTTTTGTCAATCATTTTCGTTAGATTTTCATTCATATTCGTCTCAAATCTCTATCCGGTGTGATTTTCCAGTCATTCATTATTTTTTATTTTTTCTGTAACCGTTCACATTTTACATTCAGGAGTTAACATACACACAAGTGTCCCCCCCCCCCCCCCCCCACACACACACACAAAGAACCACAGATACAGACACACACACAAGCAATCCGGGTACACACTGATACAAACAGACGTACCGTCTCGCAAACGAAAACACTGACAAACGATTTTTCGGCAAACATGATTAAAGACAAAATCTAAGTGTAGAATTGTAGCCTGTTTAATGTCAAAGAATGGATAACATAATTATGTTTGCTGCTTTCCATGGTACAAAAACTAAAGTTTGCTTCATGCATTATGATGCGAAAACCTGAACATTACGAGTTAAAGTTTAAAGGGTGACACTGACATACTGTCCTGGGTTATGTCTTTTGACTGTCGTTTATCCTTCAATCAATTTTGGTCGGCAGTCATGTTTTTCGTGTGTATTGTCTAAGCAAATTGTTAGGGAATAATGTGTAACGATATAATTTACGAGAGAAAGTAAAAATATGTCGGCTTAAAGCGGGTTCACCATCAAAATAAAGAATCGACAACATCTGACTAATTTGAATGAAAAATTCATGAAATTGTGTGAACAAAGACGAATTTGATCTTCACATTCTGCGATTCGTCAGCGGGAGGAATGAATTTGAATGACAATTGACGATTCTGAATGCTATGTCTTCGAAAATGTTTGACGAAAAACGAATTACAATGACGATTGACGAAATTGAAGTTAGGATTTGCGTTCCACGCGCTTCTCGGGACGAAATTGAATAATAAATCTTTGAAATTGAATGACAAAAGTGCGAAAATGGATGGGAAAACCTACAGTAATAATCATTGTAACTCAGTTATGTTTGTTCCTTGCCTTTGGGAACACAAAATGGAAATAAATTCATATCAAATCAAAAATCAAATCAAATTTATGTGAAAAAAAAACAAACATCGTCATGCTATGAATAACAATGACTTTCTTGGAAAGACATTTATATGAAAATCATTTAAAGTGTGAACATGCATGATTTTCTTGGTGAAATAGATTTATGTAATTTGACATTAAAAGTGGACCTCATTGGGCCGTGGTTAGTAAAAAAAAAAAAACACTTTATCAGAAAAAAAAAATAAGTTAAAATCTTGGTCCTGGCATTCTCAACTAATGTTTTATTACGCAAAAAAAACAACAACAAAAATACTGTCAATCATCATAGTATTACTACTAATAGATACATACAGACTGTATGACGTATATTAAAATGATACACATTGTAATACACAAACATGCGGAAAGAATTATAATTAAGGTGAACGCTTACATCCATATCCTTTGATAGTGATCAAAGATTGTGATACCCACTCATATTCCCTTCTCTATCACTTGACGTTGACCGACAGACTGTGGTATTGTTACGCCTACACCACATTAACTTCGCGCAACTAAAGTCGAGCCTCGGTTGAGGATTAACCAATAACAGTTTATTTCATGCTAACGCATAGGTTGCACCAAGTGCATGGGCACGTGAAGGCTTGAGTTTCTGCAGACAAAATGCATCTGACTCATATTTTGGGGGAAAAAAAGGTCGCAAATCATTGTCCAAAGTAATCGCGGGGGCAGAGATTTATCGGGGACTAGAAAGTTCTTGATATCTTTTGTCATGCGATGCCAGCTGATGTCGTAGTGCTCTATTTTTGCATTGTGAAAAAGAATAAGATGACGTTTTTCGTTTCAGACGACCTTGGAACTTTGATATAAGTATAATTTGAAATGCATTACCGTATACCCAAATGTACGCCAGTTTGTGAAAAATGCATTGAATCTATTAACTCACTGTCCGCCATATTTATGCTGTATACCATACATTAATCCAGGATGAATAGATTATCAGAGTAGAATAATTACACTTAATTTCATTCATCTATTTCAATTGTACGTTAAAATGAAAATGTCTTCTGGAGTATCTGAATCATACATTGTATTGTTTTAGAATAATACATTCAGTACTGTCACGTTCACTGGTGAATTGTGACGCACTGACTGCGTCATATTTTGTGTAAGTCCACCTCCTCTCTCTCACTCCCTCCCTCTATCTCTCCTAATCCTCCTTCTCCTCCTCCTCCTCCTCTTCCTCCTCCTATACTACTCCTCCTCCTTCTCTTTTTCTTCTTCTTCCTCTTCCTTCTCTTTTTCTTCTTCTTCTTCTTCCTCCTCCTCCTTCTCTTCTTTTTTTCTTCTTCTTCCTCTTCCTTCTCTTTTTCTTCTTCTTCTTCCTCCTCCTCCTTCTCTTCTTTTTTTCTTCTTCTTCCTCTTCCTTCTCTTCTTCTTCTTCTTCTTCTTCCTCCTCCTCCTCCTTCTCTTCTTCTTCTTCTTCATCTTCTTCCTCCTCCTCCTCCTCCTCCTCCTCCTCTCCTTCTTCATTCTATCATGAGTCTTTGAAAGACGAGGCCAGACTGTCTTAGGATCTATAAGACTTTCGGATTTATACATGAGACAATAACATGAGAGAGCGTTACGAAGGACTTCAAATACCTTTCATGAATTTCTGGCTTATGTTGAACCATTTTCTCCTGTGCATTTCTTGTTGTTGCTCGTAGGAAATCTGCCACGTGATGGCAATATTGGAGGAGGGGGAGAAAAAAAAAAAAGAAAGTCCGAGTGAAAAGAAGTTAAACAATCTCATGGTCGTGGTGGTATTCAGTATCGAGACATGAGCGCTGGGGATATGACTCTGCACGCATGCCCTCTTCAGCGTCATTTCGCTAGTTTTTGTTGTACCAACGGACAGGAAATTGATGGAAACGAGCCGTTGATTGCCCTCCAAATAAACCGTCTTTAAACTCTCCCCCTTCGTTTTTGTCCGCCCTATCACAATCTCGAGTCAGTGTAAAAAGGGCGAGAGGAGTGACGAGGGGAGAGTGCTCGGAGATGGGACGAGGCTGACACAGTGCGATGGGATATTAATAAAAATCAGCCGCCTCTTTTCGCAGTGGGTTTGTTCAGTTCCCTCGGTAAACAGAAAGGGTGAACGTCAAGACGTGCTCACAAGCTCCGTCAACCCCGCGTAGACCATGTCCCTCGGTAGGGTATCCGCGGCGGGCTGCCTACCAGCACGAACGAGGAAGATTCGGTCGTCGCAGAGATAAACCATACCCGAGTCATTAATTGAAAAGGGGAATAAAAGGGGACAAATGGTGAAGTTAAGCAAGCGTCAGGCGATTTGACCCTAACGATGCGATCTGGACAAGTTAGAAATGAAGATGGCTTTAATTAAGTCGCTGGCATGGCAGGCCGACAATCAATCAGTACTGCCAAACCACGATCCGGAGTTGACATAGAGGGCTCCGTTTACTCAGCCCTAGATACATGATATCTATTGGTAATCAATTTTCCGTCCCATTGAATATATCGCAGTGTGCCGTAGCGCCACTTGATCGACGGGTCGGCATGTTGTCTTTCGTTGCCATGTTAACTGAGCTCTACATCCCCTTCCCCGCCTCCATTCACGACATGTCCTCATCTTTGGGAGATACTCATGTAACACTAGAGCGCTATGCCCTCAGAAATTCACGGTCCCTGTCTCAATTCTATGAACTTCTAGTCGAATATTGCGCGTGTTCCCATTCTCGAGTGGAGTCACGGTCTAAGGTCCTGAGAAAATGTCCAATGGGGCCAAATATACGTAGCCATTGTAAACCACCAAACTGGAGCTTAACAACGTTTGTGTGCAAGCGTGATTCAGATTAGCGTTAGTTTTAAAGTTTGTCCTTACTTAAAAACTGAGTTAAGATAGACTTCAACAAAAGTAATGATGGTATCTTCCGAGCTGTCAAATAAAAAAAAGAAGGAAATGCATGTATATTTACACTTACCGCTTATATACACATCAACAACCTACACACACACACCAAAACACTTTCCCCCTTGATCTTTATTGATTTCATTCTCAAATCTACATTGTGATTATACAAACAATCTGTTCTGAGTACACAATACAAAAATGAATGTAGTTGAAGACAAAATCAACATCATTTTGCAGTATTTTACTGCCATAATCTCTCTCTTTAACATTCACAGCGATAGTAAATCATTCAAAGTCGAACCAACTAAACATTTCTAACTGAACAATATATATTATTCTCTATATAGGCCATATGCATTACATCCCACTTGGTTACATCAACATCATGAAACCATATTTCACCGGAATGTGTTTAACACACACTCACCCCCCCCCCCCGCCACACACACACACACGCACGTCTACAACAAGCCCCTATGTGCGTGCGTCTGTGTGTGTGTGTGTGTGCGTCTGTGTGTGTGTGTGTGTGTGTGTGTAATGGTAATTCTCACTTATTATATAGTATAGTATGGCTTTGCTTCGCGAACGAAGATTTCATTCAATGTGTATGACGGAAGGCAGGGATCTACTTTTTACTTTCTCTTCATATTTTGCCAGCGTATTTTTATTTCCTCCTTCCTCTTTTTTTTTTTTTCAATTTGCCTAATTGACCCGAAGACGGCAGTTTTGGGATATCGCTTCCTTCTAAAAGCAAATCCGCGCGTAATCCAATAATGTCCGACCAATTTGCGTGAGGCAGGGGTTTTAATGTGAAACCGAATGTGACGCGATTCTTCCGAGGCGCGCTTGTACCAACCCAGCGATACAAGGCCAATGTGTTCACAAGACTCAACGGGGAAGTTACGGCGAACGTGAGGACTAACAAGCCGGCGAAGCTGTATACGCTTAATCTCAGAGCGGCGCTGCTCAAGTCTTTTGAATCTCTTTCCCCTTCACCCCGTTTCGAAAAAAAAAAATGGATTTGAGAGTAACTGCCCGTCGATTACACGGCTATCAAAAAGTGTCGAAACCATCTTAGCGAAAGAAGCTTCAAATCTAATTTCGTCATTACGACTTCTTGGCTCCGGGCAATTAAATGACCAACAACATCTTCCATAATTTGCATATCTCCCCCGATATTATGCCATCGTTGAATGGCATTTTATAGGCGGGATGGGTGAGCGGAGTGATCCCATTTTCCGCCACTATGATCTGATTAACACCCAATGCAGCTGAATTTACTGATCCGCGATATAACCGTGGTACACGCCATTTGGCAGTAGCAAGCTATAGCACTACTGCAATGTATGCTGCATGAATAAAACGTCCATTGCTCTACATAAGAGCCCACAGTGGTATATGGCAAAGGAGGATAATAATAATGCTCTCCTAAAATATATTCTATATTCCTCTTCATCAAGTACCTCCTTTGGCCTGCTAAGCTAATGTTGGAATCTCTTTGTGAGAGAGAAAAAACAAAAACTGTTTCCTTTTCTTTTTCATCTCACTTGTTTTGTCTCATCTTTTTCGATCAAATTTATGACTCCTGTCCTTTTCTTTACTGAATCGCAGACCCAACAAATTAAACGAGAATGCATCCAAAAGCTTAGACAAAGAAGGGGCATGTACGAATCCATAGTGATCATGGTGTCAATTTTTAGGGCTTATATTCAGCAGCAAACATATTTATAAACGATATTGGCAATGCAATGCATAGTTTGGTCCCTACATTCTATTTTTTGATGTACGAATCCCCCTGCTTCCCCCCCCCCCCGTCTATAGATTTAGATAGATTTGAATAATACCCCAAAGCAAATCAGAAGAATAACATTTAAAACTATAATATTGATGGAATGCGGGTGGGTAGTTACTGTCATTTAAGCAGTCAATTAGCTTTCGTAATATTTCTTCTTGATACCTCATCAAATCTCATTGGTACAAGTTCTTATTGAGTATTTTTCATTGGACTTGGCCCAGAAATGATTGTAAAGATTATTTCAATTCAGCTATATCTGTTATTCCACTTTCAGGCAGAATTATATTCAAGAGTCAATGATAATGCTATTATAAAACTACCGCCAATTCATTGCATGGATGTCGTCAATATCACAAAGAGGGTATGACACAGCTGTTTTCAATGAAATATTGAAGGTCAAATTGCTGCAATTTGACCATATACCATTCATGACAATATTCGTTCATGAAGCATTATCATAGTGTCAGACCAAGATGGTAAAATGTTATTGTATTGGAGAGTCGTTTCGAAAAAAAAAAAAGAAAATCGATGATGCGCATACTGGGACTCTATAAGAAACTGACTGAATGAGTTTCCGTATCTAATGGTCATAATAAGCTAGAAAAAGTGTGTAGAATAATAACACTGAATGTGAGTATGCTCTGTCTCCAGTCAAGGTGAAAGCACGTGTTCCCACTGAACCATTGCCATGGCAACGGCGAAAATTAAAGTCATCAAATGTGAGAATCTGCGTTATCAATATAAGTGAGAAATATCATTGCACAGCTTTGGGCCGCACTGCTTGCGCACAATGCAGTCTCACGCTCAGTGTATTTGGGCAAGATCATAATCTCGGCTGCATTTCATCGTTTCTTCGCGCACGTTTCTACAGCTTTGCTTTGTCAATGGAAAATAATTTTCGAAAGATTTGGCTCACTGTTGCCTGATGAGCGATACACTTTCTCCGAGCACGGGAACATCAAAGCGAGAAATATTTGAGCTCTATCACATTGTGAGATTCATTTGTAATACTTGTTTCATATAATTTCGTCGTGTCATAGGCTCTGTTTTGTTTTGCCACAGGCTTGCCATCTTTTTCTTCTTAGTTTGGCGGCGAATCTGATAAAGCATCTTGCGGTTTCTCGTAAAGAAGAAATGCCTGAAAGAGAGAAAATAATACTGCATGACAGCAAAGAAATGAAACAAAAACAAAGCTTATACGGGATCATATAGATATGACGAATGGAACTGCTACATCTCAATTTCGAAAAAAGAAACGTATTTCATATAAATATCAATTCATATGCACACATGCAAACCATTAAGCACAAATAATACACACACAAACTCACACACTATTATAATGAAGAAAAAAAAATGATTTTTCTCATCGCCACTGAAACTGGTAAATTTATACATGTTTACATAATGGTAATCAACCATATTGTAAAACTTTTACAACATGGTTGATTACTAAAAGCAAATTGTAAGCTAAAAAGCTGTTGCCCTTAACCGCACTTCGTGTGATGTGGTCAAGATTCGGTATATTAAACTAAGCATTATACGAGGTCGAAAGTTATGAAATTTAAAGAAAGACTGTTGTGAGTCCAACATAAATCTCCTTCCGATAAAACATTATTGATGGCCAATTTGATGACAAGATAGATATCATTCTGATCCCGTCCCCCAAAAAGAATTTTCCTTGCATTTATGGGTTTATTGGTTTATATTGTTTCAGTAGTGACGTGCACTGATTAGTTGCACTTAATCTGCCATGAGTGAGGGTCATAAGGTTTATTAGATTATCATAATTATTATTGTGAAAATGCAAGACAGAAGAGGCACGCTGCCCCGGAAGTAACTCTCATCTCCACACATACACTATCTCAAAGAGAATGTTGTATATTGTAGGCGCTGATGACTTGGGCAGAGTTCAAAATATGGAAAAAGATATTACTATGACTGGTAAACGTATATAACACACACAGACACAGACATACACACACACCCACATATATAACTACAATTACACACACACACACACACACACACACACACACACACACACATATATATATATATATATATATATATATATATATATATATATATGAATAACAGCAATAGGTTTCTGCTCGGAGTCCAAGAAAGTATTGATTCACAACAGTAGTTCAATATGAATACTCCGTGAGAGACGTTGTTTTCATATATGTGTGTATATATATATGTATATATATATATATATATATATATATATATATATATATATATATATATATATATATATATATATATATATATATATAATGTTAAATATTCCATGTAATTTAGTAAGATATGAGTGTAACAATACCTGCAAGGAATCAGTGGAGAAGATGAGTTTCACATGTATTTCGTCTTATGGTGGCGTCCTCTGCAGCAGTCTCCACAGTGTCTTACAGATTCTGTCTGATGTAGTCCGAATGAAGAAGAGTGGGTCCATCCATGACAGCAATCACTGACTGTCTGTATAGTTCCTTTAATGCGTGTAGTGTTCAGTTTCCATACTTCACAAACAGACCAGGGCCCCGTTTTATCAAAAGATAAAATCGATTTTGAATTTCCTTACCACACAGGCTGCCATAGACTTACAGTTGAAATCAACTATATAATCAATTTTAACTCTTCATAAAACAGGGTCCAGCTTATTCAAAAATTATGTATAGAATACATGAAAATTGGTTTTGAAATGGCCGAAATATCCAAAAACAAAGTAAAGCAAAGCGATTCTTTAATATTTTATTAGGATCGCCATATCAAAACTAATTTTCATTAAATAAACTTTGAATTCCTCTCAGAATTTTATGCTCTTTCATATTTCATAAGAATTTTAAAATGAAGTGAAACGAAATTTATTCACCAATCAGGAACATAATAAACATTGCCAATATATAGTCAAAATAGTCAGTAGTTAAAGAACAAGTGTTGGTAAAAAAAAAAAAGGACAATAGGCGTGTAGTCCAGACGAGGAAAGTCGTTTCAATAATAATATAAATTATATAACGTATTCGAAATAAAATGTTTTACAGAAGCAGTGTTTTATGTACATATTTGCAGGTTTTCATAGGGAATCATTTATACTTTATACATTACACATTATTTTGTCATGATCACACACACACACACACACACACACACACGCACGCACAAAGTTGGAAACCTCAAGTTTCATCTCAACCAAAACTATATATGTAATCCCGTTAACCTTTACTCCGCATCATTCTCGCACGGAATACATTTTGTTCACACGGGACCTAGTTTTGTGCAATCAGTTATTGGAAGATCTGTAGAAAAATGCCTCAAATCTTGCTGAAGACTGCTGAATTTAAAGACATTTTATTTGTTTCTAGCATGATATTTGAATTATGTTTTTGGGGTTTTTAGCGACTTATTTGCATGATTCATTTGATATCAATTACCATACCCATGCCATTGGACAGTGTCTTGCAATTGTTCTATATATGCTGAGGACCTTTGGTCCCTCTCTACAAGTCCTTTCTCTTCACTCTATTTAAACTGCTCCAGTGCCGAATGCGACACTGAACTGCCCCTTCAGTGTCTGTACCGTATAGTTGTCTGTCCTATCTCTGTTTCCCCGAGTAATTGTGTGCCAGTGTTTTTTTCTCTTTGTGCTTCCGTTTCTTTGCTTTCTATAGTAAGTTCAATTAATCGAGTGGCCCACATCTCTATAATCTTGTCTTCTACGTGAGCCTCTTTTTTATATTGAGTCTAATTCATATATATTTGTTCTTTCGACATTCTTTGTTATATAATTTATTACATAATAATTGCATAATTCTTTACGATATATTTTGTATAACATTGATTTGTTATCATATCTGGAAAATGTGAAATTATGTGACTGGATATAACAATGGTTTTGAATTTCAATCATTAACAACTTCCTACTTGAGGTATTATTCTTATCGGTGTGTGTGTGTGTGTGTGTGTGTGTGTGTGTGTGTGTGTGTGTAGTAATATGTATATTTTTTTCATTTATTTATTTATGCGTTAACATAGTTACATACACATTGCAAAACTGATCAACCACACTGCTCGTCAACAAGCACTTTTTTTTTCCGTCAATCACTTTACCTTCATTCAAACACCATGATCACGAATAAAGGTTTTACCCATTTTAATCCGTAAAACCCTCATGCAGCAAATCACTCCCCCAGTCAGTGAAGTATTTATCTAAGCCAATTAAACAGGAGAGCGGATTCATCAGGAGCTAATTAAGTCGATCGATAGTGAACGAGCTCGTTGAATCGATCTAACACTAAGTCCTTGCATTAACAGACAAAGAGCACCGAGGAAATTCCCGAACTAATCGTTACACTTTGTCGAGTCGACGTCGCCAAAATCACATTTCAACAGCTTCGTGTCTAGACTCCCACCAGATAATAATTACACTAATTAACAGGTTTAACTGCCACAATGAACCAACACTTGACTTTTTCTCTCCCCTGAATCGCCGTTTGCTCTTGTTATCAGAAGAGGGCGCGAAATCCAGTTTGCACTGATATTTAAACCGTGGCAGTCGTAGATGCCGGGGCAATTGTGATACTAGTGTGATAGTTCGCAGTTATCAAAACGTGATGATTACCTTCTAGATGTGGAATCAAATTTGGTCTGATGATAAAGAAAGAAGCATTGCCACGCAGTTCCAGCATTAGGTAAAAATCTTTTCGGTCGCACATGCGCTGTGTGCCTGCGGTCAGGCGGGATTCATCAATTAAGATTTTAATTGAGCGCGATTGTTACCGATCCAGCACTAGCAACGCACCCACAACCTGGGGGCATAATACTTTTTCGGGTCGGCCTGTACTCTGCAGTTTAATTAACTTGTTTCTCTTTTTTTTCACTCACGCGCTGAAAATCTAAGTAATTTCTGATGCACTATTAGCGCCATTTAAAGTGATACACTGGACCTGCGAATCAATATTCTGAGAAGTCATCCAGGCATTTATCTGGGGGCAACACACTATTGATCAATTTGAATCCTTCTCATCCCTACATCAAAATCGTTGAGACATTCCGGATGTTGGGTCGAACTTTAAATCTATCGCCAAGTGACATTGGCTCACAGAAAAACCAGTGATTGAAATGGATTGGCATGACCTTCACACTATATACAATGTACATGTCCGTGTAGAATACTTCCCACATCACAAACGCACACCATTCACAAACCCGTGAGTGTATCAGCACACAGCAGCATTATGCATCACACACGCGCACATACACGCACACACACACACACACACACACACACACACACACCTACACACGCACACAAACAACGCAGACATACACAATGACTATCACTTTAACAGAACGAATGGATATTGATTAGATTAACTTCTTTAATCAATATTTCATTACCCATATTCAAGGGGAAAATAATAACATGGACAATGTCCATAGCCTATGCTTCCCATTTATTCTTGTTACTACATCATTTTTTTTCTGTGATATTTCTGTAGAAAATATGGTTGTGATTTAATGGATTGAGTGATTTAAATACATGCAAGGGAACGGATCAAAGAACATATTTCTAGGTTAATAGCCCACGTTCCCCTTTCATCATGTTTCTGCGTCATAATGTTTTGTTTCTATTCACGATCTGATGATGTTTGGAGAGATCAAAGTGACAAGAAACACAAGAAGGAGAATAGAATGGTCACTATTAAGTGTATTTTGTCCTATAAGCAGACCGAAGTGGCATGCCAACTCTTGTGATGAAGTCTTTTCTTTTCTTGTTATCTGACGTAGATGTCAACGTATCAAAGACAAACACCAAATACCTTTCCGTATCATTGTAAATGAAGTCTTGACGGAGTAGCATTGTAGAGTTAAATCATGCATATATTCAAACAAAAAAGAAGATGAATAGAATCTTTAAGTTTACTATGTATCTCAGCATAATGGTCAGTCACGTAACATAATCATAATAGCTTTATACGTGAGGTGATGATTGTGATCTGTCAAGTCGCCATTTGCACACGCTCATATCAAAATTAGAGTTTTATGGCAATTTGGGTATTAATATCCTTGGAAAGGTGATAATGGTTGCTGAACTATATACAAACTAATACGAATCATTATCATTATGTTTGTCCCAATAGACGGGTTAGGCAATGTCTAATTTGATATGTTATTGTGATCGACATTAATCATGTTGATGTCTCGAGAAAACGTGTCACGCACGCAATTTCATGTTTTTCTTGTTTTGCCCGCTTTTTCCGAAGTTTGTATGTTTTGTTTATTTTACATCACTGTCAAATTGATAACAGGAGATTTTCACTTTGAATATGACCATACGTCATTTGTCCCTCTAAAAAAAAGGTTACAATCGTTGCCATATATGTAATTGAATGTTTTATAAAACATTGAATTCGTGTGTAATCAGCCTTGCTCATACATGTATATATGTAGTCAAAAAGTTCCCTCACTGCTACAAAACACAACAAATCGTAACCGATAAATTTTGCCTCTATCATTTACTGAAAAAAAAATAAGAACATGAATTATTTATGTCGTATTTTAGCTTTTATACCTTGGTTGGCATGAGTGCATGTGGCAGGTGATCAGTTGTGATTGAATTGTATGTATATGGTCATTGCAATTGCACTAACTATCTGTGATTTGTGATATCTCATGAATATTTATGTGCTGCATTCCTTTGTACCATCAAATCAGAGGAGAATATGTCTTCAACAATATATTTCAGCGTTCAGAATTTCGTAGTCATAGAAACCAACAAACAAAAGTGTGTGTGTGTGTGTGTGTTTCTCCGTCGCTGATGCTGTTATACAATCGTTGATTTTACTTGACTATGGATCCCCTCAAAATTTGGGTCTTCTTCAGAGCAGCATCGATTAAAAAAAAAGCCTTTGTAAAGCAATGACATTGCTACAAAATGATTAGGTTAATTCAATTTAGCTTATTTCATTTAGGAGAGTATCTGTTTCAAGCTGATGTTTATGCATCGTGTCGCCAACTGGAAACAAACTGTGCACACTGGTTTACAATCTCAATCTCTCTCTCTCTCTCTCTCTCTCTCTCTCTCTCTCTATATATATATATATATATATATATATATATATATATATATATATATAAATATATACATACACACATATATATATATATATATATATATATATATATATATATATATATATATATACACGCTTGTACTTTTCCAAAAAAAAAAAAAGGAGGAACAGTGAGAGGAATAATGATTCAAAGCTACGTACCGTTTTCTCCTTCCTTTCTCATGTCTCATATATATATATATATGTATATATATATAATAATAATAATTATGTAATTATGCATGTAAGGGCATACCCACAAGCTATTCCATATTCATCCATAATTTTATTAGCCAATATCATGCTACATGTAATTACTATGATATATATATATATATATATATATATATATATATATATATATATATATATATATATATATATATATATACATGGCATTAGTAGCACCAGGATCATGGTTTCCATCGTACTCATCACTCACACTGCCATTCACTTTATTGTTAGTTGCCATTTGATGGTGACGTCAGACAGAGATGACGAATATGCCATTTGCTTCACGTATGTCAGCTTTTCTTTGCTCCAATTTATTTTTTGATATCTTTGTACAATATTTCTATAACATTGTCATAAATTACTTCTTCACAAACCACAATTTACAAAAGCGGACAAAGAAACATGCATTGTACTGAATACCACTGTAATCATCATTACCAGTACCATGGTGTTTATAACACAGACAATATCACGTTTACTTTTTCAGTACTGAAAAAGACGTTAAGATGGTAGGATGTGCAGTTTGCAACTATTTACATCATCAACGCTACTAACCACATCTTCAATTTACACTCTATGTCTATTCCTCTATTTGTTCGAAGTGCATTTATAAGAAATAAGTTGTAACTGGTAATTCCTTCTTATTTTAAACACTCTTAAGAAAAATGTGGAAAATTACTCTTTGTTTTCAGAGTGTATAAATATAAATACATCAACAGCATTTAAGATTATTCTTGACAAGCATCTTCGTCAAAAATGAAGTAATTAAAACTATAATTGTCAATGATATCATGGTTTCTTTTCTTTTTTTTCTGCGTCCTGGTGACGTAATTTTACTTTTATCCTTATCTCATTCACAAATTATGTCTGTATCATAAACCCGTTTTTTTTTTTGTTTCATAATAAACTTAAGTAATCTTGACCAAAATTTTCAAACGGGAATGCTGCAAAAGGATAGATTTGAATAAGTTTGGTGGCTATTGTCTTACAGTAATGGTATAGTCGAGGTCGTATCAGCAACAGTAGTAGCCTACAGCTGTATATTGTGGTGAGAATACACGAAGGAGAGGAAGGTGAAAGGAAAAGGAGTGAATCAATTTAAACAAATATGACGAGTGAGGTGAAAGCTCAAATATTCAATGGCGTGTTGATGATGAATTTGACGAGCAGTCCAATAAGCATTCGCCTAGTCCACCCCTAGTGAATGTTGATTGCTTTCACGTATAGACCGACGACGCGCATGTCCCTGCTATCATGCCAGTTACCCGGGTCAGTTACCAGTAGGATGTCTCAATGCCATATAGAAAGTGTTTAATCTTCAGTCTCAGGGAACAAGATATCACCCCTTTATTGTCGTCACAACAAACAACAACTCACTCTTTAATGATGTCATCCAATCATTTCCTTTGGATAAACATTAAGCAGAGTCTTCTGTACAGTCTAGCACTAGTGCACTGTCTCCAAAATGTGTCCATTCATGAGCCTCGGCGGTGATGACGTCATTCTTTCAGACGGATACAAACCGTGAGAGAGGTCACGTGGTGCGCACAACGAAGATGACTTAAAATCTTGGCTGGTCTCCTCGATATCCTCTTCATCGTCCACTTCGTCGGCCGCCTCGTCCAGCGGAAGGTCGTCCACGAAGCTCATTTCGTGGTCGCTCGAGGAGAGCGAGTGGAGGTGATCGCTTTTCAGCAGAGTGTTCGTTTCTTCGGCTTGCGCTTCGTTTGTGATCGTGGACGGCTCGGATATTTTCGTGCTGGTTTCGGTGCTGTCTTTATTCTGCTGTCGATCCTGAGTGTGTTGGTCCTTCGCCTTCTTGCTTCGCTTCCACTTCATTCGTCGATTCTGGAACCAGATTTTCACCTAACACAAAAAGAAAACCGACAAAGAAAGAGAATAGATTAAGAAAATCAAGAGCATTCTGTTTTTCCGTGATATATCTGTGACATAGAAAAGCGGCAACATAGCATCCAGCCAAGATATGGGCAATTTTATTAAGCTATCACTTGCGAAATCGCGAAAATCGAATAAGTAAAATTCTGATAAGAAAGTAAACTAATAAAGCAGCGCCTGCATTCAAACAGGAAGCGATCAGTTGCTTACATTGATAAGACATTCTCTACCCTACATTCCCTGAGTGAGCAAGGAGAAGACGTTGCTTTCTCGTTCTGAACATAGATTTACATTTGTCTATTTTTTTTTTAGTATTTAGCTTGTAATGCAAACTGCAGGTCGTGCAATTCCTTGCGTCGTCTAAATTCATTACAGAACATCAAGGGCTGCAAATTCATAAACTAGAGACACTTAACGAGTGAAACACACAAGAGCAGAAAAGGCGTTTTGATACAGGTGTCAAATTGCTCTAGTAAGAGGAACTATTCGAAGATTGTTATGATGTAAGGAATGAAAATATGCAGGCAAATTATAAGTGAGAGAGGGAGAAAGCCTTTGAAACATTTGACGAGAAAAATCAATTTTTCTCCTTTTAAGATGGGTACAATTGAATAGACAGAGTTATTTCAAGTTGCAAAACGTGTTGTTTCTCCTTTACCCGTGTGAAAACGTCACCCGTTCGAATTGTTCGACAAAACACACTGTTTTGATAGTCAACGAAGTTTCAATCGAAAAGACCTGATAATGTGTTTTTGCACGCATATGTCCAGTAATCACAGTCACACGGTCGCAGTCGTGGCAAATAATCGGTTAGGGTATCGATAACAGTTTTGCCCGCGTAACCAAATAAAAAGAGTAACCCAAGGCAAATTTCATCATCTCTCGAAGCTGTTAAGACTTCTACCTGTGAAGCCCCTTTCTAAATTGCCCTTCAAACAAGAACTAGACCTCTCTCCCAATGTCTCCAGTATCTAACATCCAATCAGCACCCCATATTAGATCTCATCTTTTCGCAGCTAATAATATTTTCTGCGGGGACGCGCATCGAGCAATGATTTAATTTCTCCACTGCCAAAGTGAGAGGAAACAATAATAATCAAATTAACAGCTGTTCGCTGGAGGCTAGCGCTTCACCCACCATTTCAATTTACTTTCAGAGACTTTTCGAAGAGTCCTTTACGCTCATTTCTTTCTCTTCTTCTCTTCTCCTGCCTCTATATGTTCCTATTCTCCCACTCCCTCCTATATGAGCTAAGAAATCGGAAGTAGATTTTCCCCCAAAACACAAAATCACCAGCCAAAATGAGCTTTCAACTTCATTTCTTTCACTACGCAGGTTAGGAGTTGAGAGAGCGGAAAGGGGGGCTTGGGGAATTGAAATGGGGGAAAATAGCTGACAAATCTTCCCCCGGGGTTGTTTGGACTCTCCGTCCCGTAATAAATATAATTCCCGAGCAATATCTTCTGTTCTGGCTTTATTCCCCACACGCGATCGGATTAAAGAATATTCATCACTGGATGATGTGGTAGAGGAGGATGTAGAGGGTAAAAGAGAGATAAAGAGAGAGGAGCAGACGAGGAGAAATTGGCGCAATAAAAGGTGATTACATCCAGAATCATTAGTTTATTGCCAGGATTAGGCGAATCAATTTATAGGGAAAAAAATGGTCACGGGAGGCATCTTTTGCGAAAGTAATATGTCCAGGGAAATCATGCTTTCTATGACTTTAGAACTAGCAGAAAGGAATCGCCTCGGAGACGAAATATAAAATGTTTAGAAACACTTCAGTCTAAAATATTTGGCCTTGATGTGTTAACCTAGAGTTGCCCTGTACGAAATTTGTTCAATGCAATTGATTGTACTCTTCATTTTGGATGTAGCTTTAACGAATGTTTTTTGTAAAATGAAAGAACAGGATTTAGTGATTTCCATTGACGAGTAAATAATATGAACAAAAAGGATGTCATAAGGCTCTTTCGCATCATGAATTATAGTTGACATTAAATGTAGCTTTACTTAGACCACTTAGAGAGTGCAACCAGCTCATTTTTTTTTCTCTGTAAAGGCCCATATTTAAGTTTGATCGAAGCACATTTCATAAAGGCAAATACTGAACTCTATCTTTGCAAGGTCTGTTCCGATGTTCAGTGTTTTTTGCTGTAAAGGAGTTGTGATTAAAAAAAAAAGAAGATATGATAGGTGTTTTTGTGTCTGTGTGTTATTTGCCTGCTCATTTTTCCCCCCATAACACACTCAAACACAAAAAGAAGGTGGGGCAATCAGAGTGAGGTGGGCGTGGTCTGACACTCAACCATTCCTCACCTGAGTTTCTGTCAGCATGAGTGACGTGGCCACCTCGAATCGCTTGGGACGCGACAGGTACTTATTCTTCCTAAACTGCTGCTCGAGCTCGAGGAGCTGCTGGCTGGTGAACGCCGTGCGAGGGCGTCGTGTCTTTCCCAGGATCGTTGGCGGGTTGGGACCTGTGTTTGAAGAATGGGAAAGCGGAGAGAACATGGCTTAAGTAATTTATCGCAGTGCTTGACATTTTAATTAGAGATTGGTTTGTTGGGGTTTTTTTCGTGTCTTTTTTTTTATTTGCGTGGATGGCTGTTCTTTTATTGATCTCTTATTTGTTATTCAAGACATTTAGAATTGATTATGTTAACCAAGGAGCTAAGCTATCTTTCCAAGCCATCTCCATAAAACGAGGAAATACACAAACTTTTTATGTCACCATTATAATGCAAGATGTTAGCTCATGACAACTTGAAGGTACAACACAATCAGAGGAAAAAGATATATATGTTCAAACTTTAAAATACAACAGAATGACAGAAAATGCCTGTTTATCCTGTATGGATGCAACAAAGATCAAATAATTATCAAATCTTTAGTCTTCAGCAAATTTCGATTCCTAAAACCTCTGTCATCTTACCAAAGTTTGAAGCCTAGGTCTGATATTCTTTTTTCTTAATCTACACAAGTGTGAGAAGATATCTTCATTCATTCGTCTGTGATAACCGTCAAGTTACGTGTGTGAATATTTCTAGGTTGTTGTTATTGTTGTTGCTGTTGTTGTTGTTGTTGTTGTTGTTGTTGTTGTTGTTGTTGTTGTTGTTGTTGTTGTTGTTGTTGTTATTATTATTATTATTGTCATCGTCGTCGTCGTGGTTGTTGCTGCTTTTTTCCCCATGAAATCCTGAAAGTAAAGTTGGGCTTGAATACATGTTATTATGTATGATTGTGTGCTCTTTTCAGAGTTTTTCTTAGGGTTGCCTTAGAGATAGAGTATAATCATAACGAAGCCGATAGCTGAAAATCCTAAACTCACATACAGTGTAGTAAAATATGAAGAAAGTATTCATAGAATAAAATTTCCCTAAGGTATCAAAGCCCTTTTGTTTGTAATCATAACCATATGTATACATTTTTGCCACATACAAGCGGAATATCACCTATATTCATTACTGACCACTCACTTTCCATAACACGCTAGACCCATGCAAGCAGGCACACGCTCAGCCACACCGCCAAATCATCACATGATATTGCCTGTTGAATGATTGGGATAATATTACTAACGATGTACTCACAAATATCACCTTTTTTTTGTATTTCGTCGTTCTCATATTTTCATCAACAATAACAACAAAAGACGAACAAGAGCATCACTTCGTGGGGAAATAGGGTTAAACATTGTAACCTATTGTCATACACTACCGAATATGATACAAGACGAACGAAACATGAAATATGATATCAGTCTACTCAGAATTTCTTTCCCCGGAGATTCAAAGGAGCGAGAGTGTTTTTCTTACGAAAGAAAAGAAATAAAATATTCATGGTGCAGTATTCCTCGCACGAAATTTAACAATTACACGTCATTTGAGAGTTTTATTCTTTGAGCACGTGGAATGGATTAAGTTGTGGCTGTGTGTTTTTTTCCAGTCTCTCATCGACAAGGTGCAGGTCAGTCGTTGCGGATTTCGGCTGTCATTATCGTCTTTGAAAATATCAAGCATGTATTTGCTCGCACCCTCGCACCACCACCCAATGAGTAATCAGCGCTTAACCCGGCGCTACCCGGCGGGCGAGGAAAACAAAAGGCACTTGCCCTGCGCCGCGGCGGCGGTAGCACAAGCCGACACCCGCTGTTCACACAGACGGTAGGCGTTTCATACCCCCTTCCACAGTATGGAGTACAGCAAAGAGTCGTTAGCTCCTATCGAATACTCGACGACGATGATCTCCTGCCATTCAGCTACAGCTTACTAGTACATCATCACTACTTCCAAACCCTTCTTCCACCTAATCTTCATTATCATTCATTTTGTAGCATTTTTCTTGCTTGTTTCTTCTTTCCATTCTCCTTCCTTTCTTGCCTTCCTTTTCTTCTTCCTTTAACCTAATATTTGCATATACATAATAAAAATCCATGCTGCTCAATTTTTGTAATATATTTAATATCTTCAGTCTAATTTCTTTTTTTATTTCCTTCATTTTTCCCCCTCCATCTTGTCTACCACGTCTACTTCTCCTTTTCCCTCTTATGGCTGTGCTTTCTGAGCGTTGCTTCTTTTTTTTTTTTTTTTCGTTTGTTTCTGAAAACATTATATCTTCGGACATTGTAGGATGTCCCAATATCCCAGCTTTTGTTCTCGAATCATTATCAAAATTGTGGGTGGGGTTAAACTTTCGCATGACGTCCTGGTATCTCGTGATAAAGATACACGACCAGGCCCCATCATAACGATTGTAATGTTTGCATAGCGTTTAACAAAGGTTTGAAACAGCAGTTATAATTCATTGACTACAATAAGTTTAGCGTCCACATTTCTATTCCACATGATTTAACTACAAAAATTCTTTCTTTGTCATCACTAACCAGCCTTGTCAGCATTATCGTTGTCTAACAGACCCCTCCACTCTGTTTATGTATTAACGTTTCATACTTCTAATTCACTTTGATTCGTGTTGAGAAAAGAAAAACCTTTAACATTCCATCGTTTTCCGAAAAGCAGCATTGTGTCATGTAGAAATCACAATTTTTCAATTGGAAGTTCGGTTTAAAAAAATAAGAGCAACAAAGACCAAAACCGATAAACATTATGTATGTTCAAATTCATGAAATTCTTAGGTCGAGATGTTTTTCATTGCAACTGATTGACAAATTGCCCATCATCGATGCAAATAAGCACTGAAGTGATCAGTGTTTTAGTAGTACCCATGATAAAAAAAATCATGGGCGTACATACTCGAGCAGGATTCGAACCTGCTCTCGGGCGAAAGCTCGGTGGTCTAGTGGAGATGACGCCTGTCCGGTGATCAGGAGGTTGTAGGTTCGAATCCTGCTCGAGTATGTACGCCCATGATTTTTTTTTTATCATGGCTACTACTAAAACACTGATCAATTCAGTGCTTGCTTACGTCGATGAAGGACAATTTGTCAATCAGTTGCAATTATATAATTTATTATGTTATTATGAATGTATGCGCAACATGTACAGTATGTAAATGCATGCATGTATGTATGTGTGTACGTAATATGTGTGTATGTATAGAATTTTGATTATGAACATTAATTTTAAGGCCCATTCAGGAGACATTGCATAACAGTCTGGTGCTGAATACGTCTTTCATGATATCAAGACACGCATGCTCTTGGTAATAATCGCCCGAAGCTGTTGATAAAAATGCGAGACACTGTTTGCTAGGTGATTGGAGATGACTAATCACCCAGGACAAATAAAACATGAGAATGTTAAATCAAAACCGTCTCTGGGAAGAAGTAGAGCAACGCGCTCTCAAGTTGTTCTCAAGTTTGAGTTGGAGAAGAGAGAAAGAGAGAGAGAGAGAAAGAAAAAAAAACGCTTGCTGCAACGGAAATTATTTTCTGTTCCCTGCGCATGATGGCGGCTGCGAACGGAACCCATTACCACCAGCTTCGCGGGACAAACCAGGCCCGATTCGCCGGGGAGGAAATGGGCTCGACGCTGGTGGGACCGCAGTGGTTCAGAATGGCCAGGAAAATGAGCGCTCACCTTACCTCCTCCATTGAATCGGGTAAACAAACGACTTCAAAAAGACTAATAATGAGTTAATTAAGCTAGGACAGTGGTAATCTCATGGGACTCGTGTGATCCAATGAATTCAAACCAATTGAATTCACTATATTTATGACCGTATTCCGCATTTTCACACTGAGAAAGATTTTTGGGGTTTTTGAGAGTGTGCAAGTAAGAAAGTTAGTTTGCCGTTCGTATAGTGTGTGAGGGGTACAAAAAATGGTGATTCAAATAATCCATCGAAAGCTATGTGCCCTTAACCCCCCCCCCCCCCACACACACACACACACACACACACACACAAAATGTGATTTTATCTTCTGAAAATGCTCCTATTGCATTATACATGCGTTCATACAACGCATTTGATTTCTCATATTATTCAATATTATGTAGATCTGCTTACCTGCTTGCTAAACTGAGCCAGTGCAAATCATACAATCTCACGGCGCCTATATAACAAATATTTTTTTTATTAAAACAACAACAATAACACAAAAAGCGAAACAAAAAAAAGTGTTCTTTGTACAATGAGTTGCGAAAAAAAAAATTGCCACATCAATATATTTTGTGGTAATTATGGTGACAGTCTGTCCATTTGCAGCAGTCTATATTTACTCTCTACTCCAAGGGGTTAGTTAACTTTATACCCTGACCTTCCTTCAATAGAATGACACTAGTGAGTAACATTTTGGTATTAAAGCTCGAAGTAAAATCATACAGCCTTGATCGACGACTACACACATCAACCCTCTCCAACCCTTAACCTTGTGAGGGCTTAATATCGAGCATATAACGAATGTTGTCTTATTTAAAGAACTTTACTATGATACGGCTTGAAAAGAAGATATAACGAATCGGGTTATTATTTTGTTCCCTTCATAGATTTTCCTAATTATATGATGCAGGTGTCACTCTTTTACGTCTGGCACGGTCAATGATGACACATTTACTCTCTCGCTGCATTCATTTACATGATTGAATAAACATTAGAATAAAATAAATGGGTCAGCTAGCCTCGTAATGGACAGCATATAAGCGGTCGCACACAATGAGGAATTGAAAGAAGAGCTGTGATTTTACCTCATCCCCGGGACTGGGGGGAAGTCTTAATTTCAACTCTTCGGCTCTTCGGGAGGTGCGGATCAAATCAAGAATACATTAGCCCTCGTAACTTTCTCGTCTCATCAAACCCAAAATGAGGACAATCTTAGCAAAGTCACGACTCCGAGGTATCCAATCATGGAGATTGAAGAAAGGAAAGTAAATTTCTCCTCATTCTGTCAAGATGGAATGGTGCTAAAGGAACAAAGAGGAGATGAGGGGGAGGAAATGTTGCAGAAGTGGAGAAAGAGGAAAAACAAAAACAAACATACAGAAAGAGGTGAAAGAAACAAGGCGGTGTGGTGCACGTTTCAAGAGAGCTTCGGGAATATCGCAGCAGCTCTGTCAACTTTAGGGAAGGGGCTATGTCACGTGATACAAGTCGTGTTCGTCACCTATCGCAAATAAGATAACACTCACTTCTGCGTGTCTTTAACCTCACAGCGACGCGCCCGTGTTTTTGCTGTGTTATTGGTTCAGTAATAGTATCCGCTGGTTTGTCTTCTCATCACGAATGAATTTCCAATAATACTTTTGACGGTCATGGAATAAACTGTCTTGCGAGTGATTTTTATTCTTGCTGTGTTGGAGCATTATTGTCAAACACAGGCCTTGCACCTTCTCGTCTCTAGAGGGCGTAAAGTGATAGCAAGGTGCAACCACCTGTGAACAGCTTTCACATCAAACCAAACATCGATATTAACCGCACCACATTGTAAGTTAGAAAAGATGGACGCTCTCATTTTTATTTTCTTTGTCTTACTTTCTGCTCAATTTCATGCAGAGGTACTGAAATGACAGCAATGATAATGATAAAAAACATAAATCTTCAGACAGATTTCTAATCCGTCGAGTAGTTGAAATCGAGCCCGTCGTAAGAGGCGCCCTTGTTTGCCAGCGCTTCCATCCAGCCGTCGTTCTAAACTCGCAATGAATTTAATTTACCAGAGGATTTAATTCGCAATCCAATCCCACACTCCACCGGGAATTCCGCTCCCTAAATTTAATATCCGCATTCAGAAGTAAGCACGATTTACTTAGATTTCTCCTCGTCTTTAGATAGGGGAGTCTGCGTTGATTTACCTTAAAAAGCTGCCTTCACACGTTCACCGCGCACGGCACCTAATTAGAAAGGTTAGGAGTGACGACTAGTCACCTTATATCTGGGTTCTCTCTCTCACCCGGTGATTACCACCCCACTTGCCCGGCCCGATTATTACATTTCTTCTATTTTACGGCCGCGATGATACAATTTTCTACCACGGCGGACATTTTTCAGCACCACTTAGAATCCAATCCAATCAACTAATGCGCCTGGATGTGCTGGTCGGTTGCTTGGCCGAGACATGTAAACCGTTTACCCCTCTTGCTCGCTCACTTTTCAGCGGGCCCGTGCGGGCGTGTCAACGGGCCGTTAGGGGCCTCTGTTGTGACGGATGAGCAATGTAATCTATCCCTCCAGATATCAGCTTCTAAATCTCCTTTTGCTCTTTTTGTCGCCCCTTCCCAACCCAATTAGTCCTCCAATACCTTCCTGCAAATCGTCGCGAACATTTCAAATTATGGATATTATTGCCACAAGCACATCCATTGAAAACTTTAATGGATTTAGTTCTCAGCTTTTAATCTACCCATGAGTCTGGAGTTTGGAATCTCCTAACGTCAGAAGTCTAACTTCGGGAGCTGGAGCAGGGCTTTCGCGTAGCTGTCTTTATTTACACTTCCCCCAGAAGAAGACATAACCTAGCGACGCGCGTAAGGCGCACATAGTAACGGCCACTAATTAACAACGCGGACCGGCGAACACGTACACCGTGTTGGACTTTTCACTTTGCGCGCATTAGATCGAGAGGTGTATGTAATTAGGAAGTCCAAGCCATTTTCATTAAGATAATTCTATTTGACGGCTTGTTGTTTAGATGCGATCCAACCGGACAGGACCACATATTCGTGAATCTTGCAAGATGAGCTGCTTTCCAAATCCTTACCTAATCGCATTATCTCGGTTAGTTTTTGGACGTGTAATCACTGCAGAAAAAGACTGGAGTAACTCACTCGATTTTCCCCCTCATGATTTCTACAATATTTTACGTTACCCTTCACATAACGTGTTAACACCTCTCATGAATCGCAAGCCACATCACGTGATCACATCACGTGATCACATGTTTTTCTCCTTCTGCATCATTATCGTCACAAGCTGTAGTCTTGCATCGCTTGACTATATAAGATTACTTCGTTTACTTAGTATTTTGATGTGCTATACATTCTTGATACATTGAAGATAGATCATCTAAACTCGTACACAATAATAACAAATAAAATGGGAGAGGGAGAGAGTCGTGCAAAAAGATATACTAATATAGGCTGTAACTATACCTGTTTAGAAGAAGACGAAGATTCTTTTTTATCCATCAAGTAAACGGATATTCCTGGATAATGATGATGATTTGGATAGCAAGAGCACCAGGTATTATAACACAGCATGCTGGGAAAATATATTAATCGTGGCTACTTGTACAGTGCACTGGTCCACCTTTCGTTGCTCATGTCGCTCAAAAAAAAAATGAAAAGATAAATATACATATACGTGTCCAAACATGACAACAAAGAAGAAAATAGCAAACAACAAACAAACACATACTAGATAAAGAACACAGTTCCGAACATTTCAGATAGCAGTTCTATAATCCTCCGTTAAGAGGAACAGATAAGTTTGGATTCTAACTTTGGATTTGAATATTTCTGTAGATGACAGTTGCCGTAACTGAATAGGTAACTGGTTCCACAATTTTGGTCCCATAACGGAGAAAGCACGACCCCACTCCCCCCCCCCCCCCCATTCATGTTTTATTCTGGATGTTTGTGGTAACAGTGCATCTAATGATGAACGTATAAACTTCGTGTCGGATTGTATTTGGGAATAAAGTCACGTATCATACGGGGAATGAAAAAAGAATTAAATGTATGATGTACTAATAACATAATCTTAAAGATATATATATATATATATATATATATATATATATATATATATATATATATATATATATATATCTTGCGCAAAATATCTGATAGACGAAAACAGACAGAAAGAATTAGAGCATGCACAGAATGAATAATCAGAAGGCAATCAATATCAAGGAGAAGGAGACGAAGAAGAAGAAGAAGAAGAAGAAGAAGAAGAAGAAGAAGAAGAAGGAATAGAGCAATGAAGCCTAGTGTTGTCACTGTTATGGTAACGATAGCGGGATACGGAAGGAAATAGTCTAAAGCGAGGATGGAGTTCTCCTTCAAGGGTGTGTACAGTTCTGGTTGATTTAGCTTTTAACGTTTTTGCGAGATATTCAGAAACCACTCGATGAGACGTAAAAGAGCATGCAATGTTAAGGGGTATCAAAAGTTTATTTAATGAAAATCTGTTTTGAAATGGCTGAGATATCCAAAAACAAGGTGAAACAAAGAGATCCTAATAAAAGACGCGGCCTGTCGCCTTTTATTATTATCACTTTTTTGGATATCTCAGCCATTTTAAAACCAATTTTCATCAAATAAATGTTGAATCCTCCTTAAAATTACATGTTCTTTCATATTCATAAGAGGTTTCTCCCTATCTCACTTAAGAATGTTCAAAACATGAATTCCCACCTCAACCAGTACTGTACAGTCCCTTTAAGTGGATGACAGTTTACCGAATAAGCATCTCATGAAAAGGGAATAACTGAGAGATGACAAGCTAGATCTAAGATTTCAAGTCTGCGCTTCAGGACAACCATTCATGAGCATGACAATGATGATAGCTTGAGTGATGATACTGAACACAAGATAAAGAGTAAACGAGCAGTCACCACCACCACCATCACCATCATCATCATCATCATCATCATCATCATCATCATCATCATCATCATCATCATCATCGTTATCATCGTCAACTGCGCCGCTGTCGACAGAAGAGTGCTATGCAGCATTGATAACTGGTTTACATCATTCCTGTGTCTCTTTGATCTTATCCCCCTTGCTCACAGACGAATATGACCCCAAGAAACCATTTTGCGTTAACCAGAGATTGGTTGTCAGAAAGAAAATCCATCTCCGAACAAAGGAAATAGTGGGGGGGGGGGAATGACGGAGTGTGAGATTGAGAAAAGACTCAAGAAGTCATAACCACATACAACCGGCACACGAGAACGGACGCAACGGGCAGTTAAACAGGGCAAGCACGTACAGCATGGTCTAAAGTTTCATCTCTGTTTGATCATCCTCTGCATTGTTGGCCTCATCTCACACAACTTTCTCGAAAGAAAAAGAAAGAGAGGAGAAGGAGAAATGATAAATCCCTCTCAGGGACCACCTTATTACCCGTAATTGTGACGTCATGGATTTTAACTGTCGATTCATGAGAGAATGAGAATGAGAGGGGGAGATAGATGGATAGCGAGACAGACAGAGAAGGAGAGAACAAGGGAGATGGACTTGACGTTATGTCGAATTAAAAACGAAATAAAGACGAAATCGCGGCGATCATGAGGTAAATTTCTTTTGTTGGGACCAAATTTAATAAACGATTTGTGGAGAAAAGGGAGGAAACGGTTGAGCTCGAATCACGCTGTAGTTGTGTGCCGATGGGACGATGATCATTCCGCCAGTGAATTTTGTGCTTGCTCGAGAGAATATTGGCGGGAAGTGGCCGGCCTCCCTGCCCACCCGCCTCCGCTCGACGCGCGAGTGTGCGGAAAGCGCGAGTTTGCTTGTTTTTCTGCAACCACGCGCACGGGCCATTGATTGCTTTTGGAAACCTGTTTCTACACAACTTAACGGGCTTCCCATTTCTGCGTCCAATGTGCATCTTACAGCCTCTTTCCCAGCATCGATTCCCAATATCACACTGTAAATGGTCCTGCTTGCCCAAATAGCAATTAGAATGCATAACTGATTTCAGACTTGACTTCTCATCTGAGCGTTTCCAAGACAGTGATTCATTTGTTGCCGTCAGGACATCTGATTTTATTTGACGTGATTCTGTATATTCTATGCAACAGAATGAAGTACATCTTTAAAATTATGATAAGATAATACAGAGAGTTAATATCACATAACAACATTATAACACCATAAAACAATAACACGTGCATCATAATCGTATAGATAAGTATTCTGTATGTTCTAGCTTCTTCATGACATAATAATTATACATATTCCTCCAAGATTTCTAAATTGCTTACAAAACTATAAGAATTTATCATGTTTTCCAGCTCCCTCCCTCCGAGTCTCTCTCCCTTTCTTTCTCTCTGCTTCTGTCTGTCTGTCTGTCTATCTGTCTCGCTCTCTCTCTCTCTCTCTCTCTCTTAGTTAGTCGCTTCATGAATAATCAATGAGATCCATTTATGCATGAGTAATTAGGCAGAGTTCCCTCCCCCATTCACTTAACCGTTCCCCCACGAGATTCCTTGATATCCTCATTTCGCACGGCAACCAGGGGCTTTCGGTAGTCAAAGGGTTAGATTTACTTGAGAAAGATTTGCGCCCTCCGATGCCACTGGCTACGTCATTACAGAATTTGAAATAAATACAGACAACAGATTGTGGGACTGGGTGAAGATATCAAGTGGTCTAATAGTACGAAAACCTACAGACGTCATCCGGACCTTAGGTTGCAGTCAACTGTAAGGCCAACCTCATTACCAGGAGCCGTATTGCTTAGCGCATTGCACATGGGCATGATTTTAAAACATCCTGACGCCGGAAAGGCGAGCTGGGACTTTTCTACCATGGCAACCAGAGTGTGCTCTAGAGCTAGAAAGTTATCTTCACTCTCGTCCAATCACTCGCTCATCTTGTTCCAGAAGTCTACCCGATTATCACTGACAGTGTATAAAGTGCCCCTTACATGAATTTTGCTGTGTAGTAGACGCCATATTACGCGTATTCCTCTTCTGCATCATAAAACAAACGTACACATTTATACACATTCTCACACACACTTAAATTGTGTCTGCATATAATTTAGCTGACCAAATGAAGAGATTTTAACCATGTTTGCAGATACACATGACATATGCTATCTTATCTCTTTCCATTTTCAAAGCATCGATATGTATAGATGACAGCGCTGTGTTCCAATCATGAACACTTGAATGGGACAACAATGGTAACATCATCATTTATTTCTATTCTTATGACAAGGTATTCTTCAGATAGTTCAAGACATCTCTTGGCTTTCTACCTCCACCGAACATATTCTTGACGTCATATCAAGATTAGTTTTTGTCTTGGAACTCATTCTTAATGGGCCTTTGTGCATCTCTCCCTGAAAATCATGAATTATACTGGAGCCGCCGTCACTCCCTGAAAAAAAAAAGAATCGAGGGAATTTCCTGCAACCACCACCCCCTTTCACATATATGTAAAAAATAAGATAATAATAACTGCTTTTCCCCAATCGATACGCCTAGCTGATGAAAATAGCTAAGATTCTTCTCCCCTCTGATCTTGTGGAGGATTTAGCCTGTACCTGATACAGTCGATATAAGAGACATTCCAAGTGCAGGGTGCATTATATATTCCTCTCGTCGTATTTCGTTTTCCCATTCTATTATCATCATTGTCATTCTGAGAGGGGGAAGCTCGATCCAATTGATTTTTCCTCACCCTTGGCAGCCAGCGAGGCGCGTTAAATCGCGATCCACAGACCGACTAAAAAGACGTGCAATTTGTTAGAAGTTACAAACGCAAATTGATGTCCTCCGCGATTTAACCAGCTCCATAAGGCGATAATACCACAATGGAGCCAGTTTCGAAGAGCCAAAGAATACGGCAAACAGCGAGCGAGATTTTTTAAATACTTTCCCCCTTTTTTTCGAGTGAGCTAGCGCATCGACTGCGAAGACTTTCGCTTAGATTTCCTCTTTCATGGGCTCCGTTCATTCATGGTTGCTGCTCGTGGTGCGAACAAGAAAGGGCGCGAATAGCGCATTTTTCTTCTTTCCCTCTCCATCTCTTTCAGCGATGGAGGAAGGAGAGAAGGGAGGGAGACTGGGAGAGAAGTCGACGATTAAATTTACATTCGTCGTTCGTTTGTCGACGAATTGGAACCTAATGTGGCAAACAAATCGATAATGCGAGGACATCATGCTATTGTGATTGGCGATTCCCGCGCCTTTTGTTTCGTCAGCCATTCACTGCCATTTCCCCGACTGCTGCATCAGATATTCTTCTCTCTCTCAATCTTTCCATCATCTCCTTCTCTCCATCTTCAATTATATTTCTATATTTATGCCAACTCACCCTTTCTCTCACTTTCTCCTTTTTTTTCTTGATAGGCCTGATCCTTGGTATATAATATTTGCCCATATTCGGTGATTTTCTAGGCTTCGCTTCACGCCTCCTATGTCGGGCATCCATTCAAGTAATTCAACGTCAAGATGGAGGGTATAGCGGGAGCGCTCCGAGTCACAGTGGAAATCTCCGATGAAGCTCTCGTATACCCGTACTAATCGATTGATGCTGTATAACTCCAGCGAGCGGTCACTTTGTGGGCAACCTTGCCGCTTTATCCCGCGATGCAAAACATTTGTTGTTGTTACTGCGGCCACACATGAGAAGAAAACGCCATCTCTGCAAACTGATTGAATATCCAAACTAGAACGACAAAAAAAAAAATCCTAGCTTGCCGTCACGATTTGCTCGCGGGAATATTTTATGGTAGAACTGCAGGTTTCTGGAAGATAAAAATTGTTTCTGCACATGAAGTCACTACGTGACATACGTCAATACAGTGTTAACAAAAACAAAAACGTTCTCATAATAACCTTTTGAAAGATATTCCAATACTGTTGTATTTTTTCCAGCGTCTTTTTTTTTTCAATCATGAAGATTACATGACAATCAATTACGAAGACTTATTATTCACCTACATCTTTTCCCTGTCAGCGAGTTAATCGTCATACAGAAGAAAACAGTTAAAGACGTTCCATCCGTGTTTTCCCAAAAATATTTCCTCATTCTCGGTGTTTGTTTCTAGCCCATTCTCTGATAATCAAACTTCATATACTACCCTTTACTTTACTCCTGAATAATTTTCCATCTTTGATTGTTTCTATGCTTTGTCGATTCAAACTGAAGTAATATATTGCTCTTACAATCCGTCAACATGTTCTTCAGGCGCAAAAGCACTCACACATGAACACCTTCCCCCTCCTTTCTAAAAAAAATCTTGTCACTCTATCAATTCCTCAGTCATTTACTACTATTTTTCATATCAGTGCTTTGACTGCATTAACACATCGCCTGCGGGAACCCGTTAGGTCCTAGGGATTTAGACTCTCATAGGGAACTAGTTAATTTTGAAGTTATCTTCCGCCCGCTGTCATAACTCCACTCATACCTTCCCTCCCTCTCTCTCATCTATCCCTCCTTCTTTCTCCTTCCTCTCTCTCTCCCTCTCTCTCTCTCCATCTCTTCCTCTCCCTCTCTTTCTCCATCTAATGTTTGCCATGGTTGACGGGAGGTGGCGAAGGAGTGTGGGGAACCGGGAATTGGGTCTGTCCGTTCTCCGGTCTCCGAAGGCGCATCTATCGCGCGGTCTCCGTCCCGAAATCCGATCGCTCTCAATTTGTAAAATTAAAACTGTCTCCCCGTGTCATCACCATTCTTCGTCTAGTATCGGAATGGTTGATAATGTTATTAGTCTTTATTCTAACGCTCAGCACCCCACTCTCTCTTGGGCTCTTTACACCAGCGCCGCTGGCGATAACAAGCATTTCAGCTCGCATGTGTTTAGACCCCTCCTCGCCAAAGTATGCAGTGATCAAACCATTTAGAGAGAGTGTATGACTTGATTAAGGCTCTAATAATCTCTACTAAGTTTACAAGTATCGCTTACAATCACCCTTAAGTCGATGCCCCTAAAATTCGGAGCGCGGGGCGCCCCAACGCCCCGACGCCACATTGAGTCTCGCTTACCACCAAAGTCGAACAGAATCAAATTAAGCAAATGGGGTTTTCTTGTGTGTCACGTTTCATGTTAATCTATCTTAATCGAGAGTGAGAGATGGCTCCGGTGCTCTTTTTGAAGAGGGGCTTCAAAGAAGGGCAGGAAAAATGATGGCGCAAAGAAGGACGGACTGCTCCGTTTTTGAACAGTTTGTGGAAGATAGCTGCCAACCGCCATTGCAGCCAAAATATGATCTCCGTAATGTTATTGAATTTGGTGGGTAGCTAGCGCATTAAGCGTATCAATGCTTATGAATTACGGGCCCACTCGAAACCCTTTAAAGTGTTTTTTTCTTCTTTTTTTACTTCAATTTCTTGGAGCGATACGCACCAGCTTAAAACTGGTAATCTAATAGGTTGTAAACTTAACCGCATTTAACTCCGCCATTATTTGAGATATTTCCCGTAATCCAGCACGGAGGCTGGCTAGATTACGACGGAAGAGGCAGTAAAAGATGGCTCCGCTAGACTGCCTGACTAAAACCTTACATCTGTCTAAATGAATTAATCAATCTTGTGGAAATACAATTTGTTTCCTTCATCGACCAATTATGGAAGCGATCGCCTCTGGGCCGGGAAACCGTATTCCAACAAGGAAAAGTTGACATAAAAGTGTTGAGCTCATGAAATTCTTTTCAATATTGCCCATAGCTCTTCCTTTTCCCATATCTTCTTCACTATTTATCCATTTGCGTCCGTTTTAGCCAAATTGATGGTGTCCGCTAATTCGTGAAATCTCTGTAACTAGGACATGACCGGTATATGTAAATGCCAAAACAAATGGCGTGAAATAAGTTTTGACATCATTAGCAAAGTCCTCGATTTCTCTTCCAAAATTACTCTGTTTTCGGGGTTTTACTTCTGCTATTATACCTGAACTAGTTTGATGCTAAATGATATATTACGATTTTTTTTTTCTTCTGCTGTGATGATGCGGCTGGCTAACTGATCCAGCTTGCAGATTTGTCGAGTGTAATTGTATACTGTCCTTTAATTATGGAATTACGCTCAGATGCCGAGACAACTGTGAAGCCGAGCTTTCGGGTGATCTTGGCCTAACATGATTGAACAATTTAAGACGAAGGAACATAAACATCTCGTTAGCTCCGTCTGACGCCAAGACCGTTGTCATCCACCGTCAAATAAACAAAAACGATTAATTGTGCGGGAGAGAAGCATTTACCCTCCATGACGCCCCAAACTCTGCAAATTAGATGAATCCCCCTTCTTTTATTTATTCGCCTTCTCATGGCGACTCCATCGGGCTCTCGGAGGAGCGACATGGGGTCGTCATCGACTCCACCAGATGGATCGGAATGGGCTTGCCCCGATAAACACGGAAGCCTCCTAGACCAATCCCTCCGAATATATCATTCAGTTCGTCCATTCCTGGTGCGTTTCACGTCTTTACTCTTCTCTGTCCCAACTCTTAACATCCTCTTTGCACCCCATCTCCACCACCCTCCCTCCTTTTTTTTCTCTCTCCTCTCCTCCTTTTCTCTCTCTTTCTGTCTCTCTCTCTCGTTGCATCGTTCGCTGATTGAATCGGCTAATTGGTAGTTATCACAGAAACAATATATCTCCAGGCCCGAGAGATTGGGAGTAATTACTGCCGATGAGTAGAGTCACACTTCTCGTGTCGCGCGGAAGCCTCAACTTGGAAGAGGCCAAAAAATGATGGATCGCTACGACGCGGAGCCCGTGATGCAGAGCCAGGCGAAACGCCTCGTTGCGAGCTCCAGTCTGGATTAGATGAACCACGCTAGATGTGTGCATAATCGTATGATCGTCGTCGTAGGGGAAGTCGACGATATCGAGAGAAGACTTTGCTCGTCAGGGAAAGATTTAAAAAAAAATCCTTTGCAGTGAGCAATAAGAATTGCTGTTCATCCAAAAAAAATTAAGCCAATTGTATGTTTTTCATTGCTGATTTATGAAATTAAGTAAATGTCAGATCTCCACCTAAATTATTTCAGTGAGGATAAAAGTTTGAAAAGTTGTTTGTTTGTTTGGTTTGTTTGTTTGCTTGCTTGCTTGCTTGTTTGTCTTTTAGTTTGCAGCTTCCAAGTTTAGCAACGACGCGTGAAACGTTGGTATGATTTGAAATGACAAGTTACACTCTGTTGTGTTCCTGCAATTCCACTAGTGACAAGGGATCATCTTGACGCAAAAGAGCATTCGTTAAAAAGAAAAGAGATAGTGGAGTAGCCAGCACACTATACATTGCTTGTGAGATTCTGTGGTCTCTTTAGAAGGGTTGAATAAAGATATAAAGTTACTATCCAATTGAAAAAACAAAACAACAAACCAACCAAAATCAGTGAATTACAATTCAATATGATATTTTAAAAGAGAAATAGGATTATTTGTCAACCTGGATCTTAAGTGTCCAAGTTGGACACAGGAGAACAAAAGAAGTAATGTCTGTGGTTTATCGGCGTTGATAGTGGAGGAGTCGCGTGTTGTTGGAGCTGGCTCGGCTGGCATCATACAGCTCCCATTGGTATCCGGGCAAGGATACAGAAGGCGGCTGATGGCGTGCGTTTCGTATCGAGCAGTAGGAGAAAGGTTGCCAGGCGGTGGTCTGGGTGACGACCAAACCAAAATAATCTCCCAATTCTATTGACTCGATGGGCAATTAGATAATTAATGAGGGGAAATTAATTGGGCATAATTCGATTTGCGTTTCGTGATTCTTCTTGGATCCGCGGAGTCTCCGTGTTGATCCAGCAAAGACGCGCAGCCGAATATGAATGTTTAATTGCATTTCGCCGCCATAACCTTGACAACTGCATGGGACCACTCCCACCCTTTCAACCCCGTGCTCCCATAACACCAGATACTGTTCCTATTATTGTTTGGCAATAATCATTTTAAAGTGATTTGAAATTTATTAATCAAGCAAAGATGTTGGAACGACTAGTTATTGCTGGGTGCACGTGGCACGCAACGCGTCGCGCTCGCTCCCCCGAAAGTATCGCGGCAATGCTCTTCATTCCCACCCGCACTGCGCCAGCACTTCGTTAGGCTGGACAAGCCGATAGAGTATTGGTTCCATGCGACATGGGCCTCTAGTGACCCTGAGGTGCGTGCTTGCCCCTATTATACCATGATACCACCCCCTCACACACACCCATGGGGTACCCTTTCTGACTCGTATGAATATCAAAGTTTGCACGTAGAACTATTATGCGTTACGCCCTCGCGAACAAAGGCCGTGCACGGCGACACAATGCAACGCCCTGCGCTCCGGCCGAGGCAGCGGGTACCAACTGGCGGGCGCGTGTAGAGGGCACGGAAAAGTAGAGAGTAACCTAGTTACGCATCCAGATCCGTTCTCCAATAACTCAGCCACCGAAGTTAAACATTGACTGCGAGCAGCCAGCACGCGCCCCTTGCCCCACCGACTCGCCCGACTGTACGCACTTCATCTTATGGCTGGCAGTAAAATATTTTACTCGAACATGCTAAACCAAAAGCAAGGGACATACTTCCCTGAAATTCCCATAAGTTACTTCTCTGTTGATTCTTAATATTCATGACGTTGCTGCGTTGATGTGCTTGGGGTTAAGAAGGGAAAGCCGTGCACAGCTTGTCGATGCGCCTGATTAAACTAAGCAGACCGCGACAAAATATTGCCTTTTCACGCCACACTCATATCCGAGTCAATTAGCGTAATTAAACGCCACTGCCCATCTCGAGTAGCCACTGGAGAAGACGGAAAGGGAACGCTGAAGAGAGAAGGAGGGGACGTGAGGATGTGAGCGATGGGGAGGAGGGAGAGGAGTGGCGAAGGGGTAATAGAATTACGAAAGGTTGATGGCGGGACCATTGTCTGGGTGCGACTCGAGCGACTGGTTGATGTCCGATCATTTTGTTTAACTGGTTGTATGATAACAACGGCCATGATTTCGTCTCTAATCCGGTCAGTATGTCGTGCATGTTTTTTTTTTCTCTCTCTCTCCCCCTCTCTATCTTCTCTGCATCGGAAATGAAAGATAAACACATTAAGGGATGGGATGATTCAATAAGCCAATTTCACGTTATCCACAACAAACACTAAAAATACGATAATAATAACAAAAATCATATCATTACTTTTTACTGTCTAGATCCTGCTATTGTAAGCTTTTCGACATTTCGATAAGAACAACAATAGCATCTATTCTATACTGCTTATGAATAGATGATCTCTCTAATTAGAATTCCATATCAGATCAGAACCTAATGGAGATGACCAGCCGGTTTATGTCAAGCCAATAATTCAGCAGCGCAATATGATTATTACAGAGTGACGATTATAACGAAAGTGATGGAATAGCTACATGCTGTAGGAGAAAGTAAACAAATACAACAAGGATATATAATCCTAGCTTAGATAATGAAATATTGAAATGAATGTGATATCGATGGAATATGATAATTGATTTGTTTTTTGAAGGAATGAAGATGAAATGTTATTCCAGCGATCCTTAAGAGAATTAGAAATAACCAATTAGATAATAAAAGAATATAAACTATGTAGATAAAGAGACAACTCGGCACAATTGTAAAAATATGAAATGTTGGAAATATCAGTTTCAGAATGTCGTGAAAGTTCTCAGTAATTGAGCTTCGGTGAGGATTGAATTCTACTGGCACTTAGCTTACTCATTAGAGATACAGCAGGTCATCAAACACAGCCATAAAGTGGTTTGAAGTTGAACGCATCTGGTTTAACTGAATTTAATTGAGTTACCGCTTCCGGTAGTAAAAAAAAAAGACTGATTAGTACAAACATAGTACAAAAACATGGAAGAATCGAGGAGACCACAAGACAATATAAGTTACAGATTTTCTTTGTCCATTATTCCTGAGGTGCAAGCGCCAGACAATTCTAGTTGTTTTAGCAGGTTGTTGTTGCTGACCGCTAAGGGTCCTTAGCTACCATCAAACGTATGAGCCCTCTACAAATGATAAATTTCCGAGGATTGACATTTATATAGTGTACTATTTATATAGTAAAGAAAGACAGGTACAAGGATGACGATGGTTTCAGTTGTCATGGAGATAACAACATCGATCACATGCTCAAGAACAGACGTTTTCAATACCATAGAGAAGTCGGTCTGTTTGTGGTTTGTGTTACAATTCTTTTACTAATTTTTCATGGTTCAGGTTGTTGTTTGTGTGTGTGTGTGTGTGTGTGTCTGCCTGTCTGTCTGTCTATGCGTGTCTGTGTGTGTGCCACATACGTATGTACGTTTTATGAATTATGCATGGGTCTACTGAATCACTGGAACAAAACTACTTAGACGGAGAGGTAAACAGTGAACTATTGTTGTGACTTTAATTCACTGCGTTTTTTTAGTATCCATTTCCAACTGAAATGTACAAAGCTGGAATCTGTCGTCTACTTAGGAAACTCAGTAGATATATTTTCTGATCTGAACTTGCTTTGTGATCGAGACCGGTGATGAAGTGATCTTTGATATGAGAAGCTCCGATGTACATATTGGATAACGGTGATGGCGGAGCAGTCACGTCGTCATAGCAATCAACAGATTGAAGAGCGCGTGACGAGAATTCGTTCAAAACAGCTACCGTTTCTAGTGGATTTCACATCAGAGAGGTGTAATATTGCTACCCTAACCACACCAAATCTAATCCATTGCACAAGGAATAAAACGCTTTGAATGTTAATCTCTGCCGATATGTAGCCTAGATGCTGCTTTAAACGACCGAAATGTGTCTGAACACAGCAATGTCCATGTGATGAAAAATAGCAAAACAGTGTCAAGAATTGGTACCATTTCATCGATTGTTTGAAACCCATACTCGAAAACGATGGAGATAAAGTAGCATCAGGCGAGATAACTATCCCACGAAATGCCAATTATCATAAAACAGCACTGCTTACAGGGCTTGATGTGGATTATTCATTTCATTTCATTTCCAACAGAGTATAAACAGCATAACATTCGCAAATACACAGTTACAGTGGACTCCCGTTATAACGTTGTCCTCGGGACCGGTAATTTTCTTGCGTTATATCGAAATATCGTTATAACCGAACAAACAAACAATGAAGACAAAGTGTGGATAATGTTACGGCCTGAATTTTTTCTTCATTGTAACCAGAATTTCGTTGTAACCGTGTTCGCTATAAAGGGAGTGCACGGTATACGAAATTAATAAGGATCATTTTGATAAGGGAAAATATAATGTAAAGAAATACATTCATATAATATGAGTTTACTGTATGAAAGAAAAGTTATTGTAAATGTCAGGCCCCATATAGCAGGCTCCTTGGTGAAAAAAGTAAATCTAATAAACATTAAAAAAAAATCTGAACTACTGCAGATTAATTGAGTACAATGTGTTAGAAAAAGTAGAGGACCGAACAGCATTACCATATCAACGCATGGATGCAGCAATTGATAACCTGTCATTTTTATCACTGTTCAACTTTTCTATATTTTCTACGCATGAACACAAGAACGTTGGTGTCTGCTTTATGTAGCTAGGAAAAATAATACGGGTTGAGATGAGGCTTTTGCGAAGAACACACAGGAAAATCTTGTATACCAATAATTAGCATGTGGAAATTTTGATACACCCTGGTCACGGTGCTGGTGGCTCAACGGTCTTCATCATGATGCGCTAGATATGAAATACTGAAAAGTATGATAGATACGACATTATTTCATGGGTAATAATAGTATTGACTAATATCAGCAGACAACGAAGAATTTCTTATGTTTCATCTAAAGATCGGTGTTCTTTTTTCTCATTTTTCTATACATCAACGCCATAAAGGCATTCAGACTTTATAAAATCTCAACAACAACAAAATAAAAACCTTAGGACATCGCAAGTAAAAGTAAGAAAGGTGATGGCGATGACTTAAAAGTCTTCTTTTTTTTTCTCGCGATGCAGCTCGCGATGCAGAGTCCAAGCCCCTTTGCCTTGTCTATTCAATCACCACCCCCTTCCCCAAATATCAGTAATTGACGTGATGCAAGCTAGAGCACCACACTCGTCCCTCTCCCGATCCGATTTGGGCGTTAGTGAGTTGGCAAGCAATCCAATAATTGGTGAAGTACTTAGGAAAACACGAGAGGCGAGAGGTGGTGAATAGTTTAAACGTCTTTCCCTCACCTCTCCCCTTCTCCTGCTCGCTTTCTGTCTGCCATTAACCGTCATCTCCTCCCTCAATTTAATCGTGCACATCATCATATTTTCGCGCTCTTTGACTCCTGTCGACGTTCGAGGCCCTCCCCGACCGCCAGTGCCATCTTTCCTTTCTATCTTCGAGTCAATTTTCCTGTATCTATACCGCTCACTTTTCTAGTCACCTTTCCTCACTGTCTTAACGTGGCCATGTCGGGCGGAGAGTTTTAGCGCACGTCATAGCCAACCCCATCCTCTTTTGAATTGAAGTTAACGTCACAAGACAATATATATATATGTATATATATATATATATATATATATATATATATATATATATATATATATATATATATTGTAGTCATTCCCTGTTTTACAAAGAATGCTATGGGAACAGATAACTTCTGAATATGATTTTGATGAATTACATTTTGCAATTCTAATCGCCATGTATGACGGAAAAATCTCGTTTAAGCAGAATTATGATAATAATCGACATGATCGAGGAAAGCCCAGAAAGATCTGTGCATATTTTTAACCGCAATCTAGACGTAAGAGCTCAAGTCAAACGTATGTACAAACATAATAAAGAATGTGATTGCATTATGCATGTCTGAAGAGTGCACACTGTTATTGAAGGGATATCAATGGCAGGTTCAATCGTTGATAGACAACATACAGTACAGAGGGAATCATACTTAGATCTATGAAGGTGAAGTCGTTATCCTTTGGATTACTGAAACATCCTCTTGCTTTTAGCGTCTGTAGACATTATACAACATTTGTTTGCTCTGGAAGATCTGAAAGCTTGTCGCCCATGTGAAGACACAAAATATACTCCCTCATACACAATATTGTCAGTTTATTGCCTGTTATATAGTTTTGGTGTGTTTTTTTTTTTTTTGGAGAGTATGTTTTATTTGTAATATAGCGCTGTTTAACGTATCCCACTGAGTTTCTTTGTTTGAGGACAGTTTTCTTTGCAAATATCAGATTGTGGTCTACATTTAATGATTCTAATCTGTGTAATGCCAGAGAGCAAAGATGCTGATATACCAGCTCAGTGTGAAGCATCTCTGGAATTGTTTTGAGCAAGTTGCCGACTGCATTTCAATAAATGAGACCCATTTACAATCATCAATGCCAATCTGCTTCCTGTACCTCTAGTCGACCCTGACTGGAGTCCTCATATCTACAAGGAGGAAAATGCCTAAACTCTTCGTTAAAAAGAATGACAAGCACGTTTGATGCAATAAAATCTACAATGTGGACTTTTCCTGTGGTTCAGATATGAATTTTATATGCCGCCTTTCTTTAACTGAATGTACACTTTTAGTACGTGCTACCTACCACTAATCGATATATAACAGTTTTGGCGGGTCGTAAACACGACTGTAAAACTGTGTTTGCCAGACGTAATTCCTCAGCTACCTGATATTAAATCTGGTATCGTAAAAGTAGGCAAGCATAATATATTCCTGTTTATATCAAACCGATGATGGATGTATGATAGGGCTAACGATTGTTTGCTCAGTTACCGTTTCCCCCCCCCCCTTTTTTTTTTAATAAACATTGTGCGTGGCATAAACATTGCCCTTCAAGTGCCGATTTGCTCCTGACCCGGAATAAATTGTACCTTGTACAAACTAAAGAACTCTTGATTCTACATAGGTATGGGACATACCAAAGATGTCTCTATCTCTAACTTCCCATCTCACAATTTCTCTCTATCTCTCTGTGTCTCTTTCTTCGCCTTCTCTCTCCCTCCCCACCCCTCCCCCTTCTCTCTTTCTCTTCTCCACTACAGAAACTGCTGAAGAGGAACGCATTTCCCACTTATAGGAGGATAACGTAGAGCAATTTGCATCACTCATCCACACCAAGGAGGTATCACCTTGTCCGTACGCTCCCTGTAAGGTATCTCATGCAGTTTGGGAGCAGACGATTCAAGAGTCTACATTACAAGAGGTGCAATGTGCTGTAACCTGAATTCGACAACAATTCCAAGATATGAGTGTAGAGATGAAAATAACAAAGTATCGCATACGGGTAGGGAGGACATTTTATACAGCTTGACAATTGATGAAGTGAAGACGGGTTATATGATAAATCTGACTGAAGGGGCAATATTTGAGGAACGTTAAACGAAGGGGGAAAAGTTTATGAAAACTCACATAATGTATATGGCAACATATTTTCAGAAATTCAGGAAAAAAATGACGTTAATATGACGTTACTGATATCGCTACTCTCATGTTTATGGTTGTCTTTATTTTCCTTTTTTAAGGCAATTTGATTAGTATTGTTAGTTCAGCAATAAGATATTAGTTATTGTGTTATGAGGAGGCTGCAAATTACACGCTCTGCTTTTAAGCAGTTCCCTCCATTTACAATCAACTTTGATTAAGTATTTATCAAAAAAGTTACATTTATTGTATTTCAGTTGACAGTAGTTCCTTTGATTACAATGTTGTATTGATTTTGTGCAATTATGTGTGCTTGTGTGTGTGATTGCATTTTAGTAAGAAATAAAATAGATGAACTGGATGAAGTGAATGAATGAAACATCAACGGATGGTAAATTGCAAGGTTATCCTACCATAGAGAATCACAAGGCTCTACTGCTTTCTCATTGTACGACCTTCCTTGTGTTCTATATCACAGTGATAATGGCGCCGAGGGTACACAAGGACCCTGCGTGTAATCGGTCACTGACCGCTTATTGGTGTCCAATCAGTACACATGTCACTGGATCTGTTTGTGCATAATGTGGCTATGTGTCTGTACGTGCAGGTTTAGGCCTACATGACTGTGTCATTTGACTGATTGATATAGATGTGTTGGAACACTGTGCTTTCTTATTAGCGAATACACACCAATCTGTGAACATAGTTTTTCATCTGTAGACATGGTTGTAAAAAGCTTTTGATAAACGGTGATTGTTATTTCGTAAGGACTTTCTGTTCATGAAAATATAAACACTCTTGGCTATTGAAGATAATGAATGTTCTACCTTTTGCATGGTAATACGAGTAAATAAAAGACTGGAAGCCGCAATGTTTCCCCGTTTCCTATTCTCCTTGTCTGTCTGTCTGTCTGTCTGTCTGTCTGTCGGTCGGTCGGTCTACCTGTCCGGCTATCTATCTGTCCATCCGTATGTCTGTCTTTCTATCTGACGTACTAATCTATCATTTGATCAACTTATGTTCCTGCCTATCTACCTTTCTGCTTGTTTGTTTATACATTTCTCTTTCAAAGCTACATCGAATTCGCATCCGCCTAGTCTAGTCCTTTTATCTATCTATTTACCGTTCCATCGTTTTGTCTTCTCAATCTCTCTCCCTCTGCTGATATTAGTAATCTTGCTGCTCGTCAGTGATTGTGAGATAATGATGGCATTTTGTTGAGACTACAGTCGTTCCTTGCTTCGGTCTCCCCTCCTTCCCGCCCCTTCATTTTGTTTGAAGAATTCACCTTTCTCACACCTACGTGCATTGACCAACTCCAGAGTGAAAACAAACCGGCCACTTCAAAGGGACCACTTTACAACGCTGTCCCATGTTCCGAATGCTGCCATCAAAATGGCAAATAGTAGCACATACCACGCCAAGAATTACCCTCGCGCTGGTAATTGTATGTTTTGGAGGCTGCAGAAAATGGTAAAGAGTCATACTGAGCGCCATGCAGCGCAAGACAGCCCGAGATAGACGGGGGGCGGGGGAAGCGAGAGAAGAGGCATTTTGCGATGAATGTGTACACGGGTGAAGTGCCCGTAAAGACAGAGCAAACACGCCTTCCTTTGCCGCGCTGTGTGCGCTTCTTAACCTCAGACAAGCCCTTCACACATTTGTTGCTGTGAGATTGAGACTCGCGAAGGGAATGTCTCGCCTCGGTGATGTCACAATGGTCTCTCTTCCTCTCTCCTCGCTTTGTCATGTCATAACGTGACACACACTACACTACCTTCATTTCTGCATGTTATTCTTACTTCGTGAAATGAAATTCATCATTCCCTAATTTCAATTCAGGTTACTTGCATGTACGGCATGTATCCTGTCCCTGCTTGTAGAGCTTCGAAGAAGGAGGTCCACATACCAAAAGACTGAAAGCAATTTGTCCTCATCACAAGTTATGATATCTTTAATTGATTGCAATTTCCTTTTTATCCAGAAGTGCAATAAGACATAATTACAGAGGATTGTTTGATAACTGATAGTGATAATCAGTCATGATTTACTACAGGTAAAAACAAGTATTATTCCTTCCAAAATAATCAGAAAATGATTATACTGATGACAACAGCATCCTCCAATGTGTCATGTCGTCAAAATGTATACTGGCTAAGACGTAACCTATATTTTCGGGGAAATCCCTTCTGCATTATCCACGAAAGAAAGAAAAACTTGATATGCAAGATATATTTGCTACAAAGATGGGCTAACCTCATTAGAACAGGGGTGATTTTATTGTATTGTGTCCCAGTATTGTGTATCGTCAGGTGAAATTAATTCGCTGAAGTTGTTGAATTCCTTAAGAATTGAAGCAAAACAACAACAACAAAAAAAGGTGGAAGCTGTGTCAATAATCATTTTGAAGTGGATGGGTGAGCGAAATAAAAAAAAAGAAAGAACACTGAACGAGACTTAAGCACTCTAAAGCCACAGACAAATGATATCGGGTGCAAGAGTAACCATTTTCAATTATAGTAGGCCTACACAAGAGTCAGCCCCAAGTACAAGCAAGGTTTGAGATACAGACATAATATAAAGTCAGCTATCTGCATGATTCATGTGCCTTGCAGACAAAGGTTTACCCTCGCACATGGTTTGAAGGCAGGTATTACTGTATGAGCTTAAGAGGAGGGAGAAGGTAGGGTCTTTTCTTCTTCTTCTTCTTCTTCTTTAAACATTCATCTTGACATTGAATTGTTTTAAAGATCGAATAGACGCATGATGTCATCGTGGCTGTAGGGTGGAAAACATGACAAGGTCTATGTGAATCAAATATTCACCCTTGAATAAAAATCCTATCCAATGGCAGGATTTTCAGAGTTTTTTTTTTTATATTTCATTATTACACGATATTAGAGAGACTGGTAGCACCCATAACCATGAAACTGAGATTTTTCAAACTTGGAATAGTTTTAGCTTTGTCTGCTTTTGTTGTTGTTGTTGCTGCTGCTGCTGCTGCTGCTGCTGTTGTTGTTGTTGTTGTTGTTATCATTATTACGATACAAGTTACTTTAGTATATCAAAATCGATAAAGATTAAACAATATAAAAGAAAACATTCCATGCGCACACAAGCACATACACACACACACATCAAGTCGAGAAGAACTCTCAACAGGCAAAGGGGACATTCACACTTTTAAGCGTTTATGTATAATACATAATTATCATGTACATATACAAATCCGGAGGTTTTATAAACATGGAAGTTATCACCGATGGCACCCAGTGTGATTGTTACAATTTACTGATCATCACAGATAAAATGTGTCTTTTGTATAAAAGCACCCTGTCCGCCGTATCACTGGCCTCTGTTTAAACACGGACTCCGCAAGGCGCCCCCTTATCGGGGGTCCTACAGTGACAAAAACACACTAAAAACAAAACAAAATAAAAACACCAAAAGTATGTAACAAGATGTCAGGTCCAAGTGATCAAATTATGTCATTATTCCGTCATTGTCTGTGCAAATTTCATGGGATCAGTGCTACTAATCACCCTTAAATACCGGTTTAGTCAGGGTAACTGATAGCAAATGATCCCTTTGTTCACTCAGCCAGCCCAGTACCTGCCTTCCCGGTGTTAGTCCACATAGTGCTGATAAATGCACAATTATCGCTGGTGTGTTGTCTAAGATTCTTTGGGGGAAGACTGGCTGTCCCAGTTACCTGTAGGGAACCGAGGTGTGTGTGAATGACAAACTTAAAGAGTTGGAGACTGGACAGGTAACGGCAGAGTTTATTCGCGGTTTGATTTCGCATTTTGTTTTGTCATGGTTCTACTTTTTTTTTAATTCTTATTTCATGTGAGTTTCAAGAACTAGTGGCGGTGAGATGGAATAGATTTTTTCCCATGACTAAAAGTACGTTCTAGTATGTCAATTAAAGGTGATGTATTTGCAACACAGATCAAATTCACTGAGAGAATGTATTTCAAAGAAGACGAAGAAGAAGATAAAGAAGAAGACGATGATGATGATGTTGAAGAAGAAGAAGAAAAAGGACAAATAAGCAAAGAAGACAAAATTGATAAAAAATAATTTTCACTCATACAGCTCTTATTTTTTCCATTTTCTACAGCAATTCCATTGCAATTTTCCTTTAGTATCCGTTATCATTGTCGATAGAGTCAATAAAATCTTACAATCTTACAAATCATTATACTATTGTGACAATTATTATTACGAGCGCCGGGTTGTTCTATCATAGTCGTTGCTACACACCACTTTTATTGTTATTGACATAATAATCATCAGTATTGTTATCATATCATCGCAACAGTGATAGTGACTATACTTTGTCCTTGTCTTGAACTGTTGACGTCCTGTTGTGATATTCACAGAATCATAAAAATGGAGGATAATCAAGAAGAGATTTCAATTTCAAATTTCAATTTCAGTTTCAATTTCAATCTATTTCGTACTTCTCGTATATCAATATTACATCAAAAATAACAGCACCAGTTCTTTTGCCTTGTCAACAATTACAAAAAAAAAAATACATACATGATAATAACGCAGTAATTATTATGATAACTGGTCGACATCGAAATGGGGTTGTACAAAGAGAAGTATGATGGGACCTACGTGAAAGCAAGCTTGTTTGGCTCTAAGCCCCGGATTATCAGTGTTTGTGAAAGAGAAACGAAGAACGGATAGAAGTTCAGACCAGGTGATTTAATGCTACCAAATAAGGGAAGCGGGGTATGCCTATATGATGAAGAAATGAAATAAAAAGAAAACTATACTAAAATGCAGGGTTACCATAATTGTGACCAAGTTATCATTTGTTTCCAAAATACGACATGATTTACTTATAGGGCCTACTTAAATATACACTTAACTGTTATTGAGATTGAATTGAGCTATTAGGGACAAATATTTTACCTCCAGGATGATGATCATTTTCTAGACAAAAAAATATATACCAGTGATGAGATATAAATTGAATCCTTTTGTTACGAATCGGGAGTCTGTATAGAGAAAGAATATGTGTTTCCCATGAGGGATGTCTCGGATGACTTCTACGTTTTTTGCTGTTTAGGATGGCGTGTTATCATTACTTGTGGGAGGATTACTTGCATGAGCCAGCGAAAAGGATCGGATCTCCGTGGTGCTGACGATAAGGGAATGAATTGAGGTGGGTGTCTATCTCGGACTTTGCGTTGACTTTGAGGTGTTCTCATCAGTGTCTCATCAAACACAACAAAATGCATGATACGCAAACTTTGCATACACATTAGGGGGGATTTTCGGAGATAACCTTGATGGTATGATGGAGCATGCGTAAATGTGTGTGAGTCTTGGTAAAGGACATATACGTGGGGGTGTTCAATGCATTTTATTGTCTTTTGCTCCTTTTAGTGTATTTGACGCTTACGGTAATGACTTTGATAGATATTGGGTCTTTTCCAATCCGCCATCTTATTCAAAGCTAACAATGAATGCAATGCCACTATAATAAAAAATACTTTGTTCAGATTTTTTTTTTTTTTTTGTTAGGCAGATAGTTCTTCTATGTCTATTCAATAATATAAGAAATGTAACAATCCATTTCATATACAAAGTTGTCAAGTTCCTTGACAACTTGGTGACTGTCATAATTAATCTCAATTATCTATAAGAACATTCGCTTGACGTCTCTGACATCATATTGTTTTCATATTCAAAGTATTGATAACTCATAGGCATGTTTTTAAAACTCTCATGTCGCATACTGAACTAATCTACTACTGGTACATATCATAATAGCATTTCAGTTATTTTTTATAATGATTATATCGCAGGGTATGTGCAACATAACAAGCCTATTCTGGCTTTCTACGCACATACCATTTTCTGATTAACTGCACACACAGTGTTGATGAGCTTGTGTTTTTACGTACCTATATGCTATCTGTTTTCCTTATTTGTTTTTCTCTTTTTTTCTTTTTTTCATAATACTTTCCTGTTTTGTCAACGCATATTATATATATAAACAAAAGTTCATATCTACACTTTTGTACAATGTGCACATATTTACATGTATTTTTTTTAATCTATATATTGAATCGGAAATAAAGATTGAATTGAATAATAGGTCTATGCCGTTTAAGTTAAAGGAAAAGGAAAACCCAAAATATAGCTGCTTTATCTATCCACGTATGTCAGACTACTAAGACTACGCCATATCCCTGCTATGGCATGGTTCTTTATTGAATCATTTCTTCTTCTTTCTTTCTTTCTTTCTTTTTTTTTTTTTGTCGTTTCCTTTGGTTTCGTTCATTTCATTTCCAACACAATTTCTTGTGACATGGCCATGAAAGTGCCGCGAACTTTGTTAAAGTGCAAATCGTCTGGATGTTGGCTAATTACGTAGTTATGTTAATTGATCGAGTCGACATGGTCGATGGAGGGTTTAGCAGAAGCCATACCAGGGATGGACACCAAAGGGGACACTAATGGGCGCAATCAATCGATCCCAACCACGGCCTGTATCGATCAGGAAATAGATATTCTGTGACCTGCCCCTCTCTCCGTACAAACACGCACACACACATACATACAGACACACAAAGTTACACAAACACACACACATTATGTACTCTCATTAATGTACTCTTTCTATCTATCTATTTATCTATCCTCTGTCTCTCTCGCAACAACGCCGTCATGGTTTAGCCTTGTTTGTTTGTTTGTTTGTTTGTTTGTTTTGCTAACAAATAGCTGTCTCAAACCAACTGCTGGGTTCTATTATCATTATCTGATCCTACGTCATTGAATATCTTTCTCTATCTATCTATCTATCGATATCTTTACGACTTGGGTGGAATCTATGAATCTCACATCTCTCACTGTTGACTGAGATGGCGTGGCAACTATATTCTTATCTACTTTACTTACTTGCGTCATTTATAAAGTACAATCATTTTAACATCAAAAAGGTGCTAATAAATAGACAATTACTGCACAATAGCAAGCCCAGTTATCTATTTCATTTCATAAGCTGGTAGAGGCAAAACAAAACACCAACCCTAACATATGAACCTATCAAGGACCATGGAAAAGGGATTATAGGATAAAAAAGAGAGAAATTGGAGGAGAGAAAGAAAACAAAAACAAGAGCTAAAATGTTCGGTGAGAAATGCCCTTAAAGTATAGACATTAAGCTTACCATATGAAAATGGAGCGTTAACTTCAAGCATTGTTTAAATCTTGGAATAACTTCTTCTTTAGGGAAATTATATCAACTTTTAAAGTTCAATCAAAGATATGCAACAATGAAAGCACATGTGTGTGCAAAATGTACATTATGTACATCTATGTAAGTTTTTGGTGTGACATGCATGTATCCTAATAAACATAACTATGCATTTGTGCTATCTTTAACGTGTTTCGCTATTACGAGTCTTGTGTCAAACTCCGATGTTTACGTGTTTTCATGAGTAGGCTAAGTGTAATGCACGGATCTTGAGGTCAGGTCAAGTAAATAGGCCAATAAATATGTTCCTATGTTATGAGCTGAAAGCTTGCAAGACTACACGCTCCGTCAGATATTTATCTGCACTAATATGTTATGAAAATGATAATATCACTTTATTCATGGTTCACTAATCCCACATACGTTCAGCTGTTAAAAACTTGAGCAAGTAAGAAACCGAGTTTGATTTATGCAAATGTTTTATGAATTATCCACGTGATATGGTAATAGATTTATATTTCGTTTAGTATTCAACGAATAGCGTTTCACTTTAATCTATGTGAATATTATGTATATATACATGACTACATAATGTATACACATATACTAGTAGTATGTCATACAATACTTTAAACAGTTGGGTTTTTGCTGTTCTTTCCTGTAATTCTGTTGATAATGCCCTTTTATCAACCTTTATTGCAGTTTATATCATGTCCATGCTATTAACATAAATCGTATTTGTTTAGTACTGATTATTATGCCTCATGACAACATAATGCTCTCATCACTATCTATCTACATTCTGTAGGACCTTGCTCTTTAATATTACATATATCATGGTTACCAAAATAACGTCGTGTAATAATTAGCAAGGCTATACAATCCAATCTTCTCTCTGTACAAGCATTTGATGAAATCGCTCATACTATAGTGTGTCATATAGCGCCGAGAGAAAATTGTTGTTCTACGTTCAAATCGAAAAATCACACACATACACGATGTCATTTTAAGCATCAATGAAAAATTGATAAACTACACTTCATAGAATTTTACAAAATACTCGAAATAATTCAAATATTCAAATATACTTAGGGCCTATAATACGTACGACATGAGTTGTGGTTCAACACTATAATGTATTATAAAATGGCAATCTTCATTAACTGCACAATGTATAGTTTAAGGTTGGCCATACGCATACAAACCATTCCTTCTACTAAATCAAACGGGGAGAATAAAATGTGAAATCCAGAGGTCTATTTTATCACAAATAAAAGTTTCATGTTGGATCTTATTCTTCCATTCAAAACTGTTTACACGATAAATTATTTTACCTTTCGGCATGAGAGAGAGAGAGCAGGAGAGCATCAAGAATAACGTTCGAGGATATCAGTTATAATTATGTAAAATTAATTTTAGCTGCCAATGATACTGAACAGTTCAATTTCCAGAATTTGATACAGCACATGCAGACATGCATTTCAAATTTTAGATTTGACAGTTTGCTTGTCTTCAAACTGTATCCCTCATTACTCTCTGCGGGAAACTTAAGAAGAAACATCAATCCAAAATATGTACCTGCTCGGGAAATTCTTACTTTTGAATCTTTTGGAGATAATTGATGTGATTTTTTTTTTCTTGGATGAAAGGCAGAAACGTTTCATTTCACTCTCGAACAAACATTGAATTACGGTTGACATTCTGTGGCGTATGTAACTCTGTCATGAAAACTGAATTGAAGTGTTACAGTTTGATCATTCAAGCATTATTTAAGATCAAACCAAATTTCTGTTTGAATACCAAGGTATCCATCCTGAGATATGTTTACAAATTTCATAATCTTGTACTTCATTTCAAGATATTTCATTTTGCTTATGCTCGTATCGGTGTGCTATTTGTGTTCGAGCTGCTCTATTTTAACGACAGTAAAAGCATTCTGGTTCCTTTTTTTGTGTAAATCACTGTGTTGTGATTGCTGGTTGATGCATTAACTGATCCTTGATTAGAGTGTGACTACTAAATCTGAATTGACAATTTTGTGACTGATGAGCTGAAACTCTGCAGAGAGTGTCTGCTGTATCTGCTGGTATGATATCTCGTTTTTAGCATTTACATCTTACGTGAAGTCCTCGCAACTTACCGAATCCTCCGGGAAAGTCTCCGAATCGCGGGAGCATGACACCGTTCCGAAACCAATCTACGGAGAAGGACGACAAGGGGTGGCCGGTGCGCACGCCATGCTCGCCCACAGCTGCGGCTGCTGCTGCCCTGAAAGCGCTCAGGTGATGAGCGGCCTGAGCGTGGTGCTGTCCCCCCAGAAGCCCGGCGTAGAGCGGATGTGTGTAGATGGCTGGTACCACGGCTGCGTTCGGGGCCAGCCCAGACACTGGGGGATGAAATCCAAGGAGACCTGGCTTGGGGACTAGACTTCCCGTGGTGATGCTCCTACCCTGTACGGCCTGAGCTGGTATACCAACACTAGAAGGTCCGGAAGCGAATCCCCGATCCATGACAGGTACACGTGTAGGGTGTGGCTGCACTGGGATGGGACTAAGAGGACTGCTTCGATCAGGAGGAGATGGTGAGCAGCAGGGAGACTTGGTCTGTCTACCAGGTGATGCGTCCTTAGATAGCAGAGCGTCGATTGTAAACGCCTTCGACGTCTCCATCGTGGAAACCCGCTCTTTCATTTAAGAAATATTACTCTTCCTTTCAAGGAGTTTTCTGTGATGTGAGATTCTCAAAGTATGGGAAGCTAGCGGTATCGATTGATGTCGTAAGGATGTAACAATGAGGATCCGTTTCGCAAAACGGTGGGGATGCTTCCAAGATGTAATGAATGAAAGACGGAAGAAGAAATGGGTCGTGGAGAGCGTCGAATTGTGATAGGACGACCAGCGGGGTAAAACCGCCAAGAATGCTTCATTGACAGCGACGCCGTGTCCTCTTAAACTCATCCACCCACCTTGGAGTGGTCCTAATCGTCGTCTTCAGATCGGAACACACTCTTTGCGAGAACCACGTGTGATACCGGCTCTCTGACGAGATGGAGGGAAGAAAGAGGAGAGAGAGAGGCGGTGGTGGCGAACGATATGCTTATCATAAACACAACACTCTCATCGAGGTACTCCATGAATACCTACGACCGATACGCACTCAGCAGTCCAATCAACGCTCTTGACACAAGGATGCATTGTGCGCCACCGCCGACGGCAACACGGAGTAACGAGTTTTCCCATTGGTCGCCAAGCACCCGCAAACGCACGCAAATATGAAGAGCAGCATCTCCGCGAAGAAGAGTTAGCCTGGCCAAGCGCGTAATCTACGCTTGATAGGTCGCAGGTAATTAGGCGTTTTAATTACGTGTTGACACTGCACTAATAAAACCACAAGGTTCCATTGATCGGGAGTTGATCATCGTATTTATCTTATTGGAGGGCGAGCAGTCGAGCAAACAAGGAATCTGCAACCGTTTGGCCGCCGATAAGTTTACCTTTGTGATTTACCCACAAAGCAGTGGACGACTAGTTCGACAAAGACATGTTGTAGGCTTCTTTGAGCCTGATCGAGCAAGCTGTCAGTTTTACACCCTTTTATTGCTGGAATGATTATGAACCTATATTATTTATGAAATTTGTGCCCTGCTATGAAAGACAAGATGCTTCGGTGCACACAGGGTGCACGGAAACTCTACATTAAGGTTTGGTGGTGATACATGAAACTAATTCTCCTCCCTTTCCTCTCTTATGTATTATCATTACCTTTTACCTTTTACCAAGTTCTTAAAGGGGGCGATCCAACAACAAGTTTAAGGAAAGTCGGGCATTTGGAACTAATTTTTCATCCGATTCCACGATATTTTTGACTGCCAGAAAGGAGAAGGGACTGCTACAAAGAGCTTACATCTTAACCCCTCCCCCGCGCGCTCTTGCGAGTTTCTCTGTTTCTCCCCACTCTCACTTTGAGAAATGTATCATATCCGATAAGATTTCAAAATGTCTATGGACAGTGTCTATGGACAGTGTCTATAGACAGTGTGACAATATTATGGACAGTGTGACAATATTATGTTCCCTTGTCGTTGTGTTGTTTTGTTTATTTTAAGATAAGATACTTAAGTATAAAAATGTCATATTCTTGTTCTAAGCCCTGTTCTAGTCTTGCAGTGTGCCAATCGTTGACACCATCATGTGTGTTTCAGCAATTCGGACCTCTACATTTCTGTATAAAAAGATTTGTTCACAATTGCATATTGCCTTGATTCTTTATCAACTAAAATCATCTGCAGAAAAAAAAAATCATGGAAACGTTTGCTCCTCAAAAGGGCGGATAAATTGTAAAGTTTTTATTTGCTCTTTCTACTACTTTGATTTCTTTCTTTTTTTTTTCATTTCTCTTAATCTTTTCTCTCTCTCCCTTTTCTTTTCTACTTTATCAACCTTGTTTGTTTGTTTTTTAAGGAAGTTTCAACCTTCAACGGGGACCCTTGAGTAATCAATAAAACTTGTCAGATATGTGTGCTAGAAAACAATAACAGAGTGAGGAAACATGGTGAAAACATCATGATCAACGAAAATGCAACAAATACCAAATATCAGTGTGCAAGGAAAAACAAGATATTTCCGAATTCCCCATGTGGGACTTGCTTAGGCGATACGCACTGGACTAGAAAGCCGGTACAAAGGTTTAGTGTATCTGCCGGATTACAGTTGATATGTATCGCATTAGCTGTGTACATGACGACACTATTTATCTATCATTGTATCGTTCAAAGAAGGAAAAAAAAAAGATTGGAAAGAAGACATGCGAGAGAGGAAGACATGATAGAGGGAAAGAAAGGGTGGACGATCGAATAAGGAGAAACTGAAATAGAAGGACAAAGTAGGAGAGATCGAGCATGACAGAACCTAAACATGCATGGACCAGATGAAGTTATTGATACATTAGGAAGCGATAGGTATCACCCCTAGCTTTGGATTATGAGAGCCGGGAGAAATCAGGATAAAACGTGCTCCGAAATCCCTGCAGAGGTTTCCCCTCTCTAAGACGGCCGTGGTATCTCGCTTGTTTCCTCCGACCCCAACATTACTGATGGGGAGCAGGGTTGCTTCCCCCCCCCCCCCCCTCTCTCTTTCTCTGTTTTAATGTCTCTCTCACTCTCTCCAATTCCCTCTCTGTTTCTCCGTCTCTCCTCTCTAAGCAAGATTGATGTAATGAAATTGAACAATATTAGTCTCACCTCCCATGGGCAGTATAATGATATAGGACCTTCTTAACAATTAATCTAACAACCATATCGCCTCACTCCCCCTTTATCCCGCAGAAGCTAATCTTGCCTTCTTTTTTTGTGTGCCTTTTATGCTTTGTGTGATAAATAATCTTTGCATGACGAGAGGAATATTCAAACCTTAAACTTTTCTTTTGCACGAATATAATGTTTGTTCCTCTTTTAGGTAATGTCTGTAAATATGGGATATTTCTCTCTCTCCTTATGAAATTAAGGAAGTGCTGTACATACTACTTTTATCTTTTTATCTTGTTTTGTCTATAAAAGGGATGAAACATTCAATTGCACAGTATTTTTAGTGTTTGTGCGTGACAAAAATCACGTAATACCAGCACAGAGAGGAGTGGAAAATTTCACGAGTAGGCACATTCAAGTTTAGTTGCGACGTAAACCCAGTTATCGGAGACGTTTGGGTCCACTGTACAAAGGTACACAGATCTTAATAAAAAAAACTTATGGGTATTTGTCTCTATCAAAAAGCAGTGTTATGGATGTAACGTCTGCATGATGAACTTAGGAACTAAGTGACTCTTTGATGTCTGTGGAATACAAGGAAAAAGTCTTAATAGCACAATCACGAGCGCTATCTCGGAGTCTGCCAATATACGACTCTGGGTTTATAAACCCACTGCACCTTGGCAAATATAATTCAAATGCGTTTATCACTTGGAAGCAGGTTTTAACGACTTATTGATGGTCCACCGCCTCCAATTTAGCCATTGAAGCTTTACTACCGATTACACATAATAACCACTTCTTCCCACCTGTGACAAAGCCATTATTCACCTAATTGGACCATGAAATCAAATATCCTTTCAGCCCTGCAATTTGCTCGATTTCGATCTTTTTCTTGCTTTAATTCTGTTCTGTTTCCAATCCCACAATCATGAATACGCATATTTCAAATAAACATTTGGGTCGAACGAACAGTTTGCGATGGCGAAAAAACGGCTAGATGTGACGAGCACGCCAGTCATAGGCTGTTGCAGACAGACTTCTCCGCCGGAGTTTGAGGATGAGCTTGGCAGCTTCGCATTGGTCGAACGAGCTTCACGTTGTGCTACGCATCCCAGCCATTTTTTGACCCATAGGTAGCCCAATTAGTGTGTTTGACTTGCTGCTATCGGTCTTTTCTTTGATCTTGCTCCCTAAGGTTGACCCGAAAGAAGGAGAATGTCCGCTAACCGCTTCCACCGTTCTCATTATAGTGATCTCACTCATGTTGGGTCGTTTTTGATGATTTCTAAATGAATGAGATTAAATTTTCGCTTTTCATATTTAGAGCGATTGTATCTGCACAATGCCGGTTACTCTCTTGATGACAATATCTCGTCGAATTAATCAAGGTCCTCTAAAAGGCACGGATCTTAATCAGTTTAGATAGAAATGTATACCGCTTTATTACTTTATAACGGTGAATAATCAAAATGAAAATGAAAAATAAAGCAAAACATTGTTTTAGAGGACAAGCAGCAAGAAATCTAGGAGCAGACGATTGAGAATCAAAGGTATTGTTTACCATTGGGAGCAGTGATTTAAAAAAAGATGTTCGAGTTATCACATTTGATGGATATATGTAGGTCAGTTATATCACAAAATATCCTACCATATAAAAATTTCGCAATAAATCCTAAAATATAAGGAGATATCACTATTTTTCTCAATAAACCATAACTGTAGACGGTTTATTCTAGAAACAATTTTGTTACAACTATTGTTCACATTTTGTATTTCTAACAATACTCAGCGTTGATTGTACTGATTAAAATTTTTACATTGGTTGTTTCTAATCCTATCTCACATTTTAGAACTATTCAGAAGCACTAAAGCTTTGATTTTGTTTCATCTGCAAATGGTAGATAATGCCTTTAAAGGGAGCGGTTTCCCCAAACACGTATGTGAATCCAGCTAATGCAAGCAAGGGTGAAACATGTTGCGAAAATTTCAAGAAAAAAAAAATGTAATCCGTTCAAACGTTTGAAATTTTCATATTTCGTTGATGCCATGTGAGGACCTCTTTTGATATCATTTTTAAGACAATTCACGATGCCATGGCAGTACAAGGATATAAAAACATAGATTTTTGTTGTTGTTCTTGTTGTGGTATCATAAATTGCTAAATAGAGTTTCCATGAAGTATGTACCAACAGGTGGAATTAACCAGAGTTTAGTCGTCAATGACTTTTGAATGGATTGTCCGATTTTCATGAAACATTGAGGGAGTGTTTATCCTAATCATTCTTTATTCGCAGAATCCACATTATCGATAGGACTGGAATTTCCCTTTAACTATACAAGCGACCACTGAATTTTAGCATAAGAATGGACTGCCCCTTTGGATATCATCGAGCCAAATTTACACAGATGACACACAACAATCGTTAGAGTGGACTTAACATGAACGTTCATTGCATGTGAATTGTTGTATTTGAATATTTGAATTGACAAACGCACAAAGTGCCAAATGTATTATTTCTTTTTCTTGTTTTTATTTTTATTTTTATTTGTCACAGAGATGTGTGTGAAACAGCATGAAATGTATGTGATTTTTTTGTTTGTTTTGCTATGTTCAAAAGCCATGATTTAAGAGGAAAAAGCATATATCCAGTGAAAATTCGCACGTTCTTTCATCATTGTATGAAAAACAATGCAAAACCAGGGCGAAAGTGAAAACACAATTTACATTTCTTGGTCTTATTTTGAGATGCCGGTATTGCTAGGCGCAAATTTCTATAAACTCAAAACGATCATCACTTTCTGAATATTTGTCATGTTGTTCACTTCCATTCTTTTTTTTTTTTTTTTTTTTTTTTTTTTTTTTTTTTTACTGATCTCTTCTTAAATATGACTGGGGAGGTACATTATATAGATATCATTTACATTGGTGGTGTGACATCACGTTGATGTGAACAAAGCACTAAATCTTGTGAAAATAGATTGTTTTGGCTGAAGAAAAAGAAATTTGATACTGAACTGTCTAAAGACGAAATACATTTTGTCCAAATTTAACAAATGCCTGGAAATATAACCCACGTTTTTTTTTTTTTTAAGGGGATGGTTCTGATGAAGTATCGTGATATGGTAATTGAATATACATATTCTGTTCAACAATACCTAACTTTGCCAGTTTTGCCAAAAGTTCCACAGGATGTTTTTATATTAGATGATCAATATTGGGCTACAATTTGGCAACAACATACATTTTGATGAAAGGCCCTATTTCTGATTTCCCTTATGCAGTCACCAAAAGCATACACTATCTCTGGAATGATGATTTCTTGTGCACAGAGTTATCCAAACAGACTTCTAATAGTATAGCAGTACCTATTACCAATAATATTTTATCTAGAGAGGCGTTTCCTTGACATCTTGTACTTGCTCCATATCTAATCTTGATTATGATATAAAACGGCATCACGCCTGGCTGGAAGCGGGATGCCGTGAAAACGTGAAGATGACATTGTCACTGTCAAAAAGAACATCCTTTACAACGCCGTGTTATTTCTTTTAACATGGTATCATGGATCATGTGAAGATTTATGATTTTGTAGTCAGCGAAAACCTGACGTAATGCCAAGAATAGCTTTTGCAAACACTTGTTGATTAAAGTAATGCAATAACACAGGCGTCTATAAAAGTCAGGATCGAATCACATGTAAACCGGTGTAGCAATCGTTGAATTGATATTAGTAAAGTGCTTTATGGCGTGCTTGGCACATTAAGTTCGACCAAGTTTTTTCATCAGCCAACATTATGTTTGACTCTCAACACGCCTCTCTGGCGTGACTATTGCCACCGTGCAAGTTGTCTTGGATAGCTTTTTAATGATATCCAAGTTTCCCGTAAAATTTATCGCGATTGCCATAAAGTCAGTTGGGAAAAGATATTGCCAATTTCATAACTATCACGTGAGGATAGGGTCATAAACATCTAACATTTATGGTAACATTATTATACGATTACAGCACAAGTGATAATAAAACGATAAAATGTTTACTTCTTGATGAAGGTGTCCATAAATATCTTTATGATATCATCAAAGTCAAAATGGAAGTAACATAAACATACTTTCCTTCTTGTGTGCGTGGTCTACGTGCAGATTAAATCAGAAAAATTATATGTATCTCATCATGATACCCAATTCTAATTCACGTTAAATGTAAATGAGGACTTTGCTACCATGAGTCTAGCTCTTAATTTAAGTAGGAGATGAAAATCATAGTACTGCCAGAGGGAAGGTCAAGACTGATGTTGTAGAAGACCTACATGAGATTTTGTTCTGTCCTGGACGGCTGCTAGGTAAAACAGAGATCTCCTATCTGTTTTAGTCAGTTTGGTCTTCTCCGCCAAAGCCAAATTGCGCTTTACTACCAAATATTTCTATTACTCTCTAGTCTGATAAATGTCCCTTACATATACACGCACATCACACACACACACACACACATGTGTGTGTGTATTATATATAAATATATATATATATATATATGTAATTATATATATATACATATATATATATATATATATATACATTGTATATACAACATATTCATCAATGAAAGCATTAGATGTGTTGCCAGCCACTACCCCTTTAAAACATTATTGTTAACTGTTTGTTTATAGTATATAGTGCATCGTTCTTCTTTCAACTTACAACTTACTTACCTATGTTATTATCAGTTGCGTAAGTGCAGGGAAATGCGTGTTGTATATAAGTCAGAAAAAACCTCCTTGAATTATCCTTACAGGAGTAGGAGGTGTAGGTTTCTTTCATCAGAGGGTGGGTTCGTTCCTCGTAAATACGGAGCTACAACTATATGTCAGGTCCCTGCCAACCCCTACATGCCTTTTTATTCTTTTTCTTTTATTTAAGTGACGGAAGATAAGCCAGACAAGATGCATGTAGCGAGTTTTTGGCATTCGGTAGAGAGGTGCGTAATTGATATACAACCGGGATAACATCGACATTAAAGTCGCGTTAAAATGTTCTCTCGGTGACGCACAAAGCCACTTTGCCGCCTTATGCACAGCATCAAGATATACTTAAAGCGCTGCAACCTTCAGTAATTGTAGTAAACTGTACACTAAGTCCACTGAGTTTTCGCAAATAACAGATCTGGGGTGACATTACCACCAGGGGTATCCTTCTATTAAAAAAATAATAAAAAAAAACACAAAAAGAGGGGGTGGAGTCAGGGGAAGAAGAAGTCTTATTAAGTTTAGAACTTTGACTTGTAAATCACAGAGAAACTGTCCATAGTAAGTACATATTACAGTGTTATAGTATACAAGAAAATTTGCAAATTATAATTGTGACAGTTAAATGAATTAGAACATCATCACGAAGTACCCTAGCATATGTGCCTTTTTTTCCTTGCACATAACATGGCTGCCAGACGCAACATATAAATATGGGGATTACATGAGTTCTTTACGAAGTGAATCACATAAACTACAAATTTCATTGAGTAAAGTTGATTTGCTCCTTTTAATTTATTGGGTGTAGTAGATGCGGCTTGATAACTGACAACACTATGTAGAGTCAAGATTCGAACGTTGTTAACAAAACGGTGCTAATAAAAGCGGATAAATTCCGTCTTCTCCCTTTTCACTATCTTTATCTTTCCAAGATACGTGACTATCACGTTCAGGATATTATCAAATTACAGCAGATCTTTGATCACTGTTTGTTGTAAAGAAAAAAAATAAAACGTGCTCTATTTGATGCCTGCTCGACATAAACATTTTCTCTTTTTTTTTTTTTTCATAAACACGCATTCAGGTACATAATATCTCAACATCTACTTCCTATTAGTTTCTTTTTTTCTTTATCCCTACATAATTATGTTTGGAATCAATGAAAATATCTTTTGCATTCTGCTTTCATTTCTTTCCTTAAGCATCACATTGCGTAATTCTTGTAACATTTTTAAAATGGGTTTGAAAAAAAAATCTGATATAAATTCAAGCAGTTCAATTCAAATCTAGTGATTCTTTATTTTCCTCGTAATTTATCAAAGCAATAATTTTGAGAGAGAGAGAGAGAGAGAGCTGATCTTATAAGGGTTAGACGGGTGGATGATCAAAACGTCGTAAATGCGTGACTTTGCCTGGCCCATAAATATATTAATGAATGTATAAATTTAGGAGTGCAATTATACATTATAACTGTAACTACTACTGCCCGGGAATATTTCGTTGCTAGGATTGTGTGCCTTTCCTTATGTCAACCCCGTCAATGAATTTAAACCCGCGCCGCCTCCGCTCTGAGCGATCACAACGCCGATCGTGGAAGTCAGATTGTGCCTGCTTATAACACTCGATATCGATAATTCACCTAATTCGGCGACACATGGCGCGGTCTTTGTAATATCTCTTTAATGCTCACTTGATGTTCAGTACACGGAAGGCTAAAGCCGGTTTTTAATTAATTTCGCAACATCGCTCGGTTGCTAGCCTCCAAGCTTTGATTTCCATCTCCTTCTTGAGGAGTATCTCGGCACCCCATGAGAGCACATATTCTATCACCCCTGACAAACTCACGCACACATACACGCACATTTCATTCGTATTCTTTGAAAATGCCATCCCTCGTATGGATATCAGGAAAAGAAACTGAACGCCACTTACGCAGAAATCGAAGTCGAAGCAGTCGAATAATCTAGAAAATAATGATAATAACTTGAAAAAAAAGAAGAAGATGAAGGTGGTGTGTCATAATCACGAGTCACGTACACGCCTTTTAAAAGTCTTACAATCTTTGACTTTTATTTGAAAGTGATAGATACTGGACGATAACGAAAGTGATAGTCTTTGCTTTATAATATTCTTTTGTGAAGTATATATAATCATATATAAATAGATATTATATATATATATATATATATATATATATATATATATATATATATATATATATATATATATATATATACATATATATATATATATATATATATACATATATATATATACATATATATATATATATATATATATATATATATATATATATATATATATATATATATATATTGGTTGATGGTAGGCGATTGTATTGACAGACAAAAACACGCGCACACAGTGCCACAAACACATACGCACACTATATACTTGACACTGTCTTAATGTTTTACAGCTTCTTCAATTCAATTCTATTTCGATCCCTTTCATTCTCAAGGAACTTTTGTAAAAATACAGCGCATGCTAATAAATGATCATGTATTTTGTTCTCGTATAAGCCATTATAAAGATCGGTCCTCCTAACAATTACTTGATACAATTTTCCAGATATAATTCATAAAATTTGTTGAATTGTATGAATTATATCTATTATATTTTTTTTTCTTTTGCAGTAGAATTGGATTGAGACACTTCCGAGGAATCTTAAGATTTATTGATTTTCACTGTGTGACATTATGCTGATGGAAGTACTTTATAAAAGGCTCGACATAAGAGGGGGCCCGCAGAAATAGATGTGGGGTAACCACATCTTTTTTTTTTTTTAGGAATCAAGTTTTGGTAGCCAGTTCGGGCACGACCACCAAAAATGTGTGTGTGTGTGTGTGTGTGTGTGTGTGTGTGTGTACATTTGTTTCTATTTTTTCTCACCCGAAAAATGGAAAAATAGCCCGTGGTTCAGTGGTTGATTACTGCTATAGCTATTACCGCGATCAGGGTTGCGAGATCGCCGCTAGTCTTCACGACCAAACTTAGACTACTTTACGGCCAAGCTAAAATTTAATGGCCAGATTTCATGAATGCACAGATAGAATTAGGTATATATTATCCTTATATATCGAATATAATAATTTCATTAGTATGTGCTGGTGTCATTGAAAAATCATCTTTATGTTGTAGTATTCAATACTGAATAATATTATGTTAGATTTTAATAGTGAACTTAGTCACGGTATACGTGGTTTATCGTACCTTCCAATCTTCACATGATTATAATGGTGTATTGTGTTATTTCGATGTTAAAGTAAATCATTATATTCTTATGTTCTTCTTTGGGTTCGTTTTGGGGGACTGCCAAATTTCATTGTCTGCGGTTACAAAAAAAAAAAATAATAATAAATTTGGTAATTTTGTGGCCCGAACCGTAAGAAAAGAGGTAGTGTGAAGCCTGGCTTTATGTTAAAATTTTTTGTAATTATAAAGTGGTGCATGACTTTCTCACGACTATAGATTCGTGCAACCGCACACATATTATATTGAATGATGAGATGACTGTGTTCCTTCTGATTGCTAATGAACAAAGAAGAAATTTAGTGAAGATCTGTGGTGCAGGGCAAGGGAGACTTGGCAATCCATGGCATCATCTTGCTTAACTTAAATTTGTGATTGCTACTGATAGTCCCATTTTGCTGAAACAAGACTTTTGATTTAAATAACTTTCTTATTTAACACGTTTTGACATGAACTGCTACAACTGTCGTTCTTAAAATCATAAATGATTTTCAGTTAAGATTTTGTAAAATACAATCTTAATTTTCATTCACGGGCCCCTCTCCCCCTCCGTCTCTCCCCAAACAACAAACAAAACATGACTCTCAAATGACGCAACGCTATTATTACAGAGAAGTTCTTTATATGCGTTGTCGAACAATCTAGAACACAAAACAATTTGCAGGTTATTCAGCAGCAACAAATTAATAAAAATTAAGTATTTCTCTGATTTCAGTCGTTATGGCAATCATTCTCCAGGACATATCTGACACCATCTAGGGCGCAATACTCGTGGTCGTCACACCCATGGTTGTCAACGATATATCCTATTCTATCTTCAGAACATATGACTCTTAGTCGCACTTGTATATTTCTACACACAACAAAGCACTTGCTACAGATTTCCTGCAAACAGCATCCTCAAAGTGGCAAGGAAAATTGTAACTTTATAATTTGAACCATTCCAGAACCGGACCGAAGGACAAGGTCGACGTAAATTCGAATGAATGTTTACGTAACCCTCATTTAAGAATAAAATGCTCCCCCCTCCCCCCCCCCCCCAAAAAAAAAGCAACAACCAAGACCTCTGATTATGATATGATTTTTTGTTTTCTTTTCCATCTCAAAGGAAGGTCAAGAAATTTCAAAATAAAATTGTCTGTAAACCTAAGAGGGGAAGAAAAAGGAAACACGTAAAAAAAAGAGAATGATATATTATCATGAATAAAACACGATAGAATATGAAGTTTCAATCGTATTCTTCTCACTTTGGTTTTGACTAATGCTATCTGGCGCATTGGATCATTGGCTTGTCACATAGCAACCAGTTATTCGCTTCCTCTCTAACAGTATCACTTGGTTTTCTGACCGAAATCAAAGCCATGTATGTTGGAGAAACAAGTGATTTATAGTATTGGAAATCAGCCCGCTGCTTATGGGGCAAATGGCGAGCTCCGCTTTGCCATGTAAATACTTCCGTTGCCACCGTGCGGACTTCCTCTAATTAGACCAACTTGGGGCTCATCAGTTCTTGATCAAGCAGCCCAGCTCTAATTCCTTGTCTTCTCTCTCAGTAAACAATTCCTCCGGTCCATCCACCCTGCCGTAGCTAAGCATTACTTGAGAGACAGACAATGGGCACAACAATTTTTATGATGACATACTCGTCTATCTCAGGGGGCTTTTTTTCAAGCCCCCTCAAGATCAATCTCGTTCGCTTAATTTTACATCAACAAATGTATTATTGCAGAAACTTGAGGTTTTGATTAAATTCAAAGTGTGCCATTTATCAACTCTTAATCAATTTGCGTGACAGGTAATGATTCTTGAGTCCGCTCCTCATGAAGGAAACATAAATCCTGCTGACATGACTTCTGGCAATGTGTCGGATGTCATCTGTCAGCAGTGATTTGGTAAACCGAAAATATCAAAATAATAATATATTTCACACGAAACACATGCAAAAAAAAAAAACAAAGCAAAAATATATACAGATAATGTATATAATATATATATATATATATATATATATATATATATATATATATATATAAGAAGAGAGACAGAGCGAGAGGGATATATAGATATATCATATATACATGTATATATATATATATATATATGTATATGTGTGTGTGTGTGTGTGTGTGTGTGTGTGTGTACATGGATATTGTAGGAGCATTTGAGGCAAATTAGTGAGAGGTGAAACTGCCACTGGTTAGAATGTACAAGAAGTACATGAATGCCGGATGTAGAAAAAGTATTGTATTCTAACCCTTGGAATTTTTATATCTCATATGCATGATTCTGACACTGAAGAAAAAACAATATACTTTTACCTCTCGCGTTTTAACGACTAACAGTTTTTATCATATTTATCTGTGGTATTTCACACTGAGCTCGCATTGCGACAGCGCGTATCGTAGTTTTATGTAACTAAATCTAATCAGATTTTATTTGAAGTATCGTTTAAAAACAAAATATTACCATTTTGGTACGGACATACGAGTGTACAGCTGCCTACAGAAAACTGGGAAGCAAAAACTGTAAAAGCAATCGAGAGTGATTGAATAATTTCAGATTATCATAAAGTAAATACAAGAATTTGATATTGTTCCTTTGTGGTCAACTCTGTTCGGTTTGTTTACGGATGGTACATTATGACCAAATCAGAAATTCTATTGAGATTGATTAAGGATTAGCGTAAAACTTGTATCTATACCTCACAGATCTGATTTGTATAATAGGGGAAAGGAACATTTGACCTGCAATATTTACACAGCAACATGGAAATTGGCAAAATATTTCCTGTAATTCATGAATCATGCAAATTAAAATCGAACTTTCTGCCAATGCTTACACTAGTAATACAGCGATTGGGCTTTTGGACTTGTGCTGATCTTACAACAGCGTCACTGTGTGTTGGGATATGTTAAAGTGGAATTCCAGGGGCCGTTTTATCAAAAGATAAAATTGATTTTAAATTAACTTACCACACAGGCTGCCATAGACTTACAGTTGAAATCAACTTTAAAATCAATCTTAACTCATAAAACAGGGTCCAGGTCAGCTAAAAGTCAGCCCAAAGAGAGAGAGAGAGAGAGAGAGAGAGAGAGAGAGAGTAAAGGTCTACAAGAACAAGATGTAAAATTTGATCAATATCGGATAAAAATTAGGGAAGTTAATAAATTGCAAAGTTTCGGTAATCTTTGTAAAACAGTTCTTAAGAAGGTTTTTACACAAAAATTACACACGTTCTCAGAAATGGAACATACGTGAGAAAATATTCCACAAAACTAATCTTGAAAATGTCTGTTATGATACGGGACTGGAATCCGTCAATCACTTTAGACAGGGTTTCTTGGCATGTTACTAATATCTAAATCGTACCACTTGTTCTTGTTTATCTTTCACTGATTGTAGTATAAATGATTTGATATCTTTATACATTTATTTTCAGATTCCAAGTTTCATAGATTGACCACTGTGTTCTGTTTGCAATATTCTATCAGATGCTTCCTAGCTGAGTATTATGTATTATTTCATTCTGCTATATTTGATGTATTTCTTCACCGAGAAATATGAAAATAAATTGAAAATTGAAAGTTGAAAGTTGAAAGTTGAAATTTATATTTCGTGAACGAAGTCCCTTGAAAGAGAATGGCCACGAAAGAAAAAAGACAGTCGATGCATTACACAGTAATAAGAATAAGGCAGTCTTCTGTTAAACATAGAATCATGATAACGTTTGTTTTTCTCTCTCAACTCTGACTAGGTTGATATATCAAGAAAGAAATTGAATTGAGAACTAATTTCTTACTCGCTAAAAACATTGTGACTACAGGTGGGCATTTTCCTATTTCATAGAATTCTCCTTAAGCAGTAATTAATGTCATATTTTATTAACAGTTTGACCTACCTCTGAAATGCGCTTTTGATACATCCTATGCTTCTATCACCATTATACAGAAGTAATTATATACTTCATAATCTCAGAAATGTAGAAATAAAATCGATACCGAACTTTCCTGTTATGTTTATCATAATAATGTCCTCAACTTTGAACACTTTATAGTAACTAACAATCTACATGAGGGCCCTTGGTAGACCAGTGATGGGTCAATTATTTTCATTATTTCAAACAGATTCTTCCCGGTTATCTGATGCTTTAATTAAAAAAAATATATATATGACATAGGGACAGTAGGCTTGGAGATTGCTGAAGACTTTGTAGGAAGTGTTTTGTTTTGTTTTGTTTTTCATTCATATTTGTTCTTAATTCATTGATCTTGCTATCAGCATTCATAGGTGACAATAATTGATGTGTTGTGTCACTTGCTTCCATACTCCTCAATTCAGCAACGGTGCTTCCGGGTATGAAAATGATCTGCAAGTATTTCCTTTATTACCTTATCAAAAATCATATTTGAATAATGTGTAATTTTGTTATTTCATTTCTAAGGACCTCATACAATACAATGCCGCAAAACATTGGTGGCTTCCGTTTCAATTTTGCCTCTGTGAGTGCATGTGTGTGTGTGTGTGTGTGTGTGTGTGTGTGTTGTATGTGTGTGTGAAAGCAATTCAAACATAAAAAAACTATTAAATGACATACAACTCACGACAAAATGAGACAAATCGTGCAAATGGTGCACGCTGCATGCCTCCAAAAACAATGTGACCCGAGTTCGATTCCCGAATCTAGCTGAGCAAAGTTGCGTGTTATCATACCGTCCCCTAAAGCAAGAGGCAAAACACTCTGTCTCATGTAAGGGACATATGAAAATGTGGAGGTTTCCCGTGTGTGAGAGTCACAACTCGTGCACGTAAAAGATCTCGCCGCATTTATTCATCGCAAAGAGCTGGGTGCATATTACCCGGTGAAGTACCAGTCCCGCCTCACATCCAACTTGACCCCATCATGGAAGACCAGCAGCTAGTACAACTAAATATGAGCTATCCAGCCATCTTCTCAGGTGGAAAGAATGAATCAAACAAAACAAACAAACAAAACAAATAGAAAAAAATATGCTCTTGGAGTCTTGATATAAGAGAAATTAAAATGGTTCCATGACATTTGCTCCTGCGACAATTGCTCTCATGGGTAATGTCTGCTAAGCCAAACATAAATTCCACCCACAAACATAACCCTAATCCTAATCCTCACGTCAAACAACGTGTCAAACTCACCGTAAAACCCTAACACAATCCTAACCCTAACCCTAACCCTAACCCTATGTCCTTGGAGAAAGACCGGGGCAATATGACGCAGGCGCAAATAACGTGTCACCGTATAGGGAAATAAAACGGATGCCTTTATGCTTGCACTAAGCTATAAGTATATACGTCATGTATTATTCTTTTGTCTTTTGCCCAGTAATGGCTTGACATAATCGAGTGCAATGCCCTATTCACCTGCCATCTCTTGTAAAGTTGTTTAATTGATTTTTTGAGGGCCTGGGTTTTACTGTGGCTTTCATAAATGGTCCTGTAGTCATTTTTAGTGGCGTGTCGGCAACTTTAAGGTATCTGAAGAGAATGAAGGGATTTTGATGATGTTCTTGTTATCAACGAGAGTTATTAACTATGTATTACAGATGTGATGTAAGCCATGGTAATGATAATATAATAATAAGGTCTTCTTTATCCAGGGTAGCCTCTTCAGTGTTACCACTGATCTACCAGAGGGCCCTGACCAGGTAACGAGAATGATGTTTACTCAATCCAAACTTGTGTAATACGTTTATTTATTTGGCAAGTTACAATGAAATTTAACAAACTAACGTAAACCCGCTTTTCGAGACCCTATAGATACGAGGAAACATGTAAGTACGGAAATGTAAATCATATATTGGAGAAGAACTGTCTTATACAAGAATGAACCTGGTGAGAATTAATGGAAAGGGATACAATTTCTAATGACTTTCTCCACAAAAGAGAGATTAACGTAATTTGTTGACAATATTGAGGCAACAAAAACAAAAGGCCCCTTTTGCATCACATTTCAGTTTGGTAATAGAGGGGAATCATTTTAGAAGGGAGAGCGAAAAGTAATGCATCTTTTACGATTATCTGTCCATCTTCTCTATTGGAAGCAATCCATTTATATTCAAACCTTGAAAACCTAAAGATTATACACGTGTATTTCAACATAAAGATTTCCTGTAGTAAGTAATCTGACAGATTAATATCCTTGTATGTACTTGGTTTAACTTTCCCCGAAAGCTTGTTTGAAGAATAATTTCAAACGTACTAGCATCTACATTTATTTTATTAGTTGTGAATTTGTAACACCCCCCCCCCCCAAAAAAAAAAAAAATGTGAAATCCAAGCATTATGGCAATGAAATGGTGTGCCTTTTCAGCCAGTTAGATTCCATATTGACACAATCACAATAGACAAGAAAAGAGAGTGTCGTGAGAGTGTTACCGAAACAAAACAAAAGATTCCATGATCAGGATACAAATAAGTCCTCCACTGATAATTTAGAATTGTTCATGAGTCTGATGAGCAGACATTAGAAACCTTACGAAAGCTAATATAGCAGGGACGAAACATGCTGCTGAAACTATTTTTTATATATGAAATCAAAATTATACATATATCACCATTCATCAGTGTGCAATAAATCTCTTATCGATTTTGTTTTCTTGGCCTATTATAAGCGGTTGATTCAGGATTTTTCCTTCTTTTCTTCTTCACTGTTTGCATAGTAGTATCTGTACATTCGTTATAGATTCAGAAAACTTAAGTCAGGTATAGGCCAATTAGAAGTGAGTATATTCAAAGACTTATGTTTGATATTCTGATTTATGTTTCATTACAACTTTTATGCAACGTATGAGCCCTAGGTTTCTCAACGGGATAGAGTCTGCACGCCGATTAAAAAAAAAATGAAGTTAACAGAAATGTCTTCTATCCTTTACAAATGTTCCAGCAAATATATTCAAACACTTACAATTTAAGGCTTTCGTTACATTTCTTCAAATACTCCGAGCTTTGAACTGCACTTATGCTTTACTAAACAGCAGAAATGATTTTAATCAAAATGTTTCTTGATCATCAAGTGTAATAACGGTACCTCGAATCAAGCATAATTGGGGGGATCGGGCTTTTTCATATATGGGCCCAAAACTATGGAATGGCCTACCAAAATCTCTTAGAGAAGCATCTTCCATTGATGGTTTCAAACAGAATCTCAAGACATATATTTTCAATTTAAATTAACAATATTGTATGCCTGTATGTATAGTATGTGTACGTATATAGGCCTATTGTTTGTTGGTTAATTGTCTTAGTTTCTGTGATACTGTTGTAACGTGACACAATATGTACTCTGTTCTATAGCGCCTTGAGTATCTTTTTTAGGTAGAAATGTGCGCTTTATAAGAGTCTCACTATTATTATTATTATAGGCATACCGATCTCAGTGAGTTGTTTTGTTGCTTGTTATTTTCGGGGTTAGTGCTGAGTTAGTTAGTTAGTTTGTTGTTGTTGGGTTTTTTTTTGGGGGGGGGGTGCGGCTAAGATCTGTTTTAAATGAAATGAGCTCTATTTCTAGCTTTAAGGTCTCCTAAAACACACGCACACACACACGCACACACACGCATGCACGCACGCACATGCACACGTATCTTTAAGAAATCACTTGCTCCCACTTGATTATCTTTAGAATTAAAGACTTCTTTTCCCACAAATATCAATATTATCATACTTAGGCCCACCTTTATTCTGGATTATTATAAAGTAATTTTTTGTGTATATTAGTCTATCAATCATATAATTTGTTGTATGACGTGTGGGGGAATGCACCCTACAAGCACTGCTTTTTAGCATTCCTCCCCAATTACAGCATTGCCGTACACTTAAACTATTTTGTAAACTTATCCTTTATTATGTATTATGATGAAATTTATGTATTGAATTTCTGTAAAATATTGGTATGTTTCTGTTAAAAATGGAAAAATAAATGAATGAATGAATGAATGAATGAATAAATAAATGAATGAATGAATGAATGAATGAATTAATTAATTAATTAATCAATTAGTTGATTAATTAATTAATTAATTAATTAATTCACAAGTTCATTAATTAGTTAATGAACTTGTGCGTTGGGAAACACATGTCAGTCATATCCCATGTACTTAATTCGAATAAATGCCCAACCCATCAATCGAACGAATATCATTTACCTTTGACACGCACAATTCTTAAAGATTAGTTTGTGCATATCGGTCCTGTATGTTCCGGATTTCCCTGGATAATAACACTAAAAGTGCACCTAGTTTTATCAAATTCAAACTAAAATAAAAACAAAAATATTTTAAGTCATTACCAAATCTCATCTGATTCTCATCATTGTTGATACCAGTTCATTATACATTTTCCCAATTTATATCACACTAATTGTCTCTTCCTAATTGGCCCTAAGCATATGCGAAGATCATGTACCACTTTGTATTAGCTTGTCAACCTATGAAATGTCTTGTATTTCCCTTGTTCATGTTTCCGTGTTTTTCCCCATCGTCCCCACCAACCCCCTTAATTTTTGCGTTGTTTTTGTTGTTGTTGTTGTTTTTCTTGTATGCGGCACATCCATGGCCCACCATTTTTTTTTTAATGAACAGAAAGGGGGTGCTTGGATTTGTGTTTATGTTAGCGTTGTTATTTCTTTAGGATACTACAATGTACCAGCTAAGCTTTTATTTTTTTTTTAGCAGTCCTCTTCATTTCCAACAGCCTACCAAATTTGCTATTGTTTAATACAACATTAAATAATTTGATAGGACTTTGTTTGAATTTTGTTCTATTTATCAGACAACAATCTACTTACAGATGTAAACGTTTTGAATATTTTGTCTGATATCATAATCATGCCGTGTTTATGAATGCACAATCCTCGTAAATTTGTTGAAAAGGAAAATATTAACGAAATGAAAATGAAAAGAATATAAATCAGATCATAGGCAATTACGAAAATATTATTTAACGGCTTTTTGATTTCATCTAAAATTGAAATTTCTGCAAACATCCTCGGGGATGTGTTCGACTTTTGCACGATCTTCCGCTGCTCACCCTGCTCCTTTGCGTACAGTTCTGTCTGTCGTCCTACCAGCTGCACCAACCCGAGGTCAAGCAGAGCGGAGAGGCGCGGGGAGGCTGACCGTCACCGGCCGGCAGTTGTCGCTGTCCTCAATTTGCCACCGGCTTTGATTCAGTTCACAGACATCGGAGCTGTCGATGACGAGTTTCAGTTACTCGTGACACCATTGATGAACTGCGCATGCGCAATATGACATCACAGTTTTGTTTTTGTTTTCTAAATTAACATGTGGAGCTTCATGTCTCTTATTTTCTTTCTTTTTTCCTCATATTTATTATCATGATTATGCTACATGAAGTGATGACCACATTATGTTGTACACGCCAGAAGCTCACTGGCACTTGTAAACCACACCTGGTCAAAATCAAAATGAAACGATTAAAAAAACATACAGCGATACCCAAGCAGAGGATTTCATCTCCATTACGTGCCATATTCTTGCAAGGGATTCTTAACCACTCTCATCCATGGTAACCTGCCCCGTCTATCTATTATTTGGTTTGTTTTATTTAGTTTATACTGCAGGGTTTGCCTGTTTTGTAAGGCTGCTTTCCAAAGGCGCCCTACAGTAACAACAGACACCATTCTACATGAAAATACACAATACGGTCATAGGTAGAATTGCAAACTACAAATAATGAGAGTGGATAAATGATAGATAAGTATACGTCGACGGTGGTAGATAACATGGATTTACATGTATATAGCTCAGATACAAATCAATTGAATCACCATATATGGCGTTGCATCGTTTTCCAAATCCACAAAGAGATGTACATGTTTGAACATTTAGAGAGAGTGCATTAAACAAAGTGGCTCCGACATATGACAGGATCGAGTCTAATAAATGATAAATGACTCCTGATGTACCAGGTTCAAGATTTTTCATTTCGTGCTTTTCCCATTGCCATAACCATCCTGAATTCCACTTTCAGTGTATTCACGTGTACAATGTGACCTTTGACCTGATGGAAAAACGATTTCTATAACATTTACATATAGTAATAATCAAACGTAATCTTGAACGTAGACACTACAGCATCTGATTTTATGTGGCCTGTTTAAATAGGCAGCAGTAGCATGATTATGATTTGCACCCGCAGGGGCCCGGAAGCGAAGTGTACCGAGTATAGAATAAGCGACTCAACTACAGATGGCGCTGGTCATTTCGCTACATCTGAGATCATGGACAAAAAGTATTGATTCAAGAGCTTCCGCCCATCACGATGTCACGGATTAAATCAATTGTTATTGTTTCCTTCCCCTAAGGACATAAATAACCAGGTTTAGCTGTATGTAGAGGATTAAAGATTCTTCAAAATAAAAGATGGGTCTAACATTCATCAAAGTGTTTTCTTTCGTACAACCTTTGACGTGTGCAACATAGAATCTGGCAGTATGGCGTCTGATGGGCGCATTTGCAATATTGTTTTCCCTTACAAAATGAGGTAGAAGTGTCATTATAAACCAGACGTTGTTTCCTAATATATACTGCCCATGCAAAGACGTCTCGTGTATGCAAGTACGATAACGAAAATTTTGATACCTTCAAAAATATCGCATTTGTTTGAACATGTTGCGAAGATGGGGGATTAGATTGCAAAGCATTATTTACAACAAACAAAATGCTAGCCAGTTTCCATTAAATAGAAATAAACAAAGAGCATTACAGCAATGCGGCAAACAAGGCATGATGGCACAATGATATACGCCACCACAGGTCGTCTGCTACACTCGGGACAAAAATCTAAGTTTGCATCCAAACATAATAATGAATCGCTGAGGGGCTTCTCTTGGTTTAGATCCCTCGTATCTCGAGGCGTACACGTAATTTTTGTTACACTACTATACATTCATGTTTGCGTTGCTTATTCATGACGCGAGACCTTATCATCACATTGTCGCGTGGCCACACACGCGTTTAATTAATACTACTCATACTCAATTTTACCGCGCCCTGCTTTGCCAGTAAAAAACAGACGCTTACACTCCTACACGACGCTTCATATGTATTCAGAGGTAAAGACCCCTAATTTGAAGATGAGCACGGGAAGACTGAAAAGGTGAAAGGAATACATTGGAAATTAAGGAAGAGAGCGAAGGGTCCTGTAAGAAAGGGCAACCGTCTAATTATGTGAAACATTGTACAGGTCTGCAGGTGTAACCAGCACTACGACAGCAGGAACGTTGCCCTCTATTCAGTTTCAATTCTCCAAAAGGAAATCGACATGCACGGGAAAAAAGAAACCAATAATTCATTTATCGCGACAGACATGACAACGAAGAAGGAGATAGGGAAGGATTTACTGCAATTACTGGTCACCCAGAGTTACGTGCTGAATTCAGTAAAATATCATCAATCAAATTCTTACACCGAATGTTCATTTTCCTAACGTCATACTAGTACACAATAGACTGGGTCCATTTCTGTTACAATGCCTTTATAGTGATTCGAAGCTTCTGATCAATTTGGCTGAGTGTGTCTATGGGAAGCTCAGTGTCTGTCTCCGTGTTGCTTTTGTGTTTTCGTTCTTTCTGTCTTTCATTTTTAATGACGGAATGACAAAAGCTGATGATGTTTCATTTGTGTCTGGTTTAAAAAATGCTGAGTCAGCTTGAGCGAGTAGGGGGGGGGGGCATTATCCATCGATATTATTTTTGAGTATGACACAACGAGTGTAATTATGATACACCGAACAATAAGAAGGTGTCATTTCTTGTATAAACCACGATTGTCTTTGTGGTGTGTGTGTGTGTGTGTGTGTCTGCGTTTGTGTCTGTGTCTGTGTGTGTGTCTGCGTTTGTGTCTGTGTCTGTGTGTGTGTCAGTGTGTATTTGTCGTTGTTGCTTTGTTTGCACGTGTATGTGCAAGAGTGTTTGAGGAAGGTATTAATCTTGCTATGGGTGAGTTATTCAGATTCCAACTAACACTTGGAATTTTATTGTGATCAAACACCATGCCGTCATGAGTTTATTGTATTTACCGAAACTTAAATCTGAACAAAACGATATCGAATTAAGAAGGCACTGTGAAACGAGTACATGAGACCAAAAAAAAACAAAAAACACCATAACGGTAATGTTGCATATTTATGTGCGTTCCTACATTAATGGAGTGTCTTTCACGCAATCACCATCAGACGTAAGAGGTTGTTACTATGGGCTGAGAATGATGTTATGTAAAGACGAAGTAAATCATCGTCGAAACCCTACTTTCAAATCTTTTCACTTGATAATTTGCCTAACTTTGTTGACAGTTTAAGAAACACAATTTGACACATTGTAACTTATTTAAAAACTTCGATGTCTTTGTCTTCACTTCACAGACAACACAAACACATACACATAATGATAAAAAAAAGAAGAAACTAAGAATTTATGTTGCAATGATGTTGAAAGGACAACGAATAAAGTCTCGAAACTGCAAAAAGAGTACAGAGAGTTTTGACGGATTTAAGCAGGAAATAATCAATGATTGTCTTTTCTCTTTGAATAGGAAAACAATGCATTAAATCCTTGTGGTTTTGTTATCTATGTGTGTTGCTTTTGCAATAATCCCATAGTTATTTCACTGCGATGGTTTCTGAATCCTTTGCCAAAAAAGTCTTGACATTCTGCTTTCAAATTGATAGTTGTGGCGTTTGCACTTTCCTGTGTGAGTTTTGCGCCTTGAGACGAATCAATACGAGAAGAAATCCAAGTACAATGCTAGCGACATTCACTTTCGTTGCCCACCTGGTGCTAGTTTTTGAATTTTCTTCCTATTTTCTTTTACCTAACACTTTGGATACTGACAATAGAGTTATCATTCACAATCGAAGCTTTGTAAGCACGAGTGTCCCATTATCTGATAACGACTATCATTGAAAAAAGAAAAAAGTTGTTTGACAAAGTCTTCGTTGAGGATGAAACATGACACATAGTGAAAAGACGTATGCCTTGAATTGGCTGTGAATAATGATTACAATAGATGCATCATAAATCTGCAAGCTGGCTCAGATATTATTCGACACAAACTTTCACACGGTATGCACTCTTTTGAATTAATCACAAAACATACTTGCCTATCTCCATGAATAGCAAAACCAACACACACATAGGCGCACACACAAGTACACAAGTGACAAGGCATATTCAGAATTTTCTGTATATATTCTCATCAGATGAAAAACAAAGCAAGACGCATATCACAAGAAGGTCACCAAACATGCAAGAAGTTAAGAGAAGAGTTATTTCTCTTTTTGCCCCTTTGGATCTACTCAAATGAGATGGATCGTAGACCTCGCATTTTGTGCACAGCATGTGCACTCATCAACCCTTAGAACCCGGTAGGACATGTGATGGCGCGTGTCATCTTCACTCACGGGAGCGCTTCTCACGCAAGAACGCCGTAGATGACATCCACGTCTCACACATCCACGTCTCACATAATGCAAAACTCCGAACATCCCGCTGTGATCGTTTTATCCATTTTTACGTCATCTTTTTTATAAGCCTTGATTGAGGAAAAAAAAAAGTGGAAAGAAGAAGATTATGAAATTGTTCGCAAGCCAAAAACTCTCATCAGACGCGCCATTTCGAAGGACTCTAGACAATGACTGATGATGAGCTGTTAATTGCAGACGGGGAAGATGGCTATCAGGGACAACCACTGCTCGAGCAAGACAGAAAATTGAGCATGTTTCATCTTGCGCCTTTTTGTGTAGACCACCAGTTGCTTCTTCCGTCGTAAAGTGATCACACGCCGAGGTAATTGGTTGTACGGCTGTCCTTTTCTTGCCAACAACTTCTCCCTCTTTTTCGAATCGACTGGTAAACAAGATCATACAAAAAGAGAATACAAAATAAACAGACTTGTTCTTGATCTAAATCATAGTCTTCAAACATAACTGTAAACGGTCATGTCTCCTCACATTCATTTGTACAGATCATGTAACTATTTACATAAAGATAACTTGTTCAATGTTGAATGAGTGAAAGTTTGATTATGCGTTTTTAATCTAATGGCTATACCGAGAGGCCCGTCGACGTTTTATTCAGTTTATACCCACCGAACGTTTTAGCTGTCGTGCTGATGATCAACATATTTTGCATCATTTCAGAACCATGTGTGGTTTTTTTTTAAGATTATTCTTTCTTGTATATTGTGTACAATTCATTTTAGAAGTACATGAATGTTGTAGTGTACATTGATTGTGTAGGAATTAGGATATGATTTGATATCAACTGATTGACAAATTGCCCTACATCGACGTAAATAAGCACTGAATTGATCAGTTGATACGCTTGTGGCTGTATACGCTGAAAAAAAGTGTGTCTTTTTGAATGTAGGCCTATTATTGTCATTATATTATTCAACATCAATTAATTCTCATATTCCCATCAAATAACAAATACCATTAGACCAACTGGCGATTAGACGAAATGGGAATTAGACCAAGTGATCATTAGACTAACTGGTTATAAGATCAAGTGAGAATTAAACCAAATGGAAATAAACGTAGTGTGAATTAGACCAAGCGGGAATTAGACCAAATGACTATTAGACCAAATGGAAATAGACGAAGTGTGAATTAGACCAAGTGGGAATCAGACTAAGTGGCAATAGACCAGCTTGTGTTAGACCAAGTGATCATAAGACGAACTGGTATTAGACCAAGTGACAAAAATACATTAGACCAACTGGCGATTATACGAAATGGGAATTAGACCAAGTGCAGATTAGCCTAAGTGATCATTAGACTTACTGTTTATCAACCATGTGACAAGTGAAAAGTGTAATAGATTTAGCCCGAATGGTGACGTGTTAGTCCAACTGATGATCAGACCAAGTGACAATAGACCAAGTGCCTATAAATCCTTTTGATTTCCATAATTTACTTGGCAAGATATCTGGAAGGCAATTTGGTACATAGCACTGACGGAATTTTGCAGGTGTGCAACATAACATGATTGTATCAAATGCCGCTTTTACCATTTCCAGATGAAACATAAACCCAGCTTTAGTGCTTCAAAATAGTTCTAGAATGTGAGTTTGAGATAGAAATAGCCAGTTTAAAAAAGTTAATCAGCATAATCAGTGTTAAGTATTGTTAAATATACAAAATGTGAACAATAGTTATAATAAACGTGTTTCTAGACTAAACCGTCTACAGTCTGACAGTTATGGCTTACAATGTAGTAAGAAAAAATCGTAATATCTCCTTGTATTTGAGGCTTTATTACAAAATTTCATATGGTAGGATGTTATATGATACATCTGACCTAAACATATGCATCAAATGTGATAACTCGAACATTTTTTTTTTAATCACTGCTCGCAATAGTAAACAGTTCCATTAAGCGTTGAATGCCGCTAAGAATTTTAGTAGTATGACGTCGGCTGAAAGATGTGCTACGCCTTCAAAGATTCAGTGCTGCCAGACCTTTTTTTTTTTTGGGGGGGGGGGGGATCTGAAGCTATCGCTGTTGGTACCTTATAGTGTGGCCTGAGGTGCTGTTCGTTATTCCGAAGGTTCTATATTCCGAAGGTTCGTTAATCCGAAACACGCAAATTCCCTATACAAACTTATACCTAGAGGTTCGTTAATCCGAAAATGAAAAAGGGTTCGTTAATCCGAATATTTGTGGCGTTAGTCCGAAGGTTCGTTATTCCGAAGATTTGTTCATCCGAAAATGAAATTCGGAAAAACGAACCTTCGGAATAAGGAATCTTCGGACTGAAGAGCCTTCGGAATAACGAACCTTCGGAATAACGAGCTGTAACCGTGTGCCTGCGTAGAACAGAAGCATCCCTGAAGAAATGCATTTTGGAAGAATTCCTTACATACAAATAAGGACACAAACATACATTATTGACAGTTAAATTTTAAAATGCCGTAGTCATCAACAAACTTCACCCATTTATAAGTTATAGCCGGGTTCACACGTACACCAATTAGCGGGATACAAATCTCGAGATTTGCATCGCGATCGTCATCCCGAGTTTTTTGCACGTGTGGACAGAAAAAACCCGAAAATTAGCGGGATAAGCATCGCGATGCTAATCCCAAGAAATCTTGCGCTGGTTCGTCAATTAGCGGGATAATTGGCCCCGCGCTGGTACGTGTGAACGGTCGGGATTAGAATCTCGAGTTTTTATATCCCATCATGCAATGCGCACATCACAACAGCGACGCCTCTACGAAGGACAAAGGGAAGTGCGCGCAGGTAGTGATAGAGAAGAAGGGCGCTGTGTGACCCAGTTTGAGCAGGCTTTGCTGTTATCTCTATCGGCAATTAGCGGGATAATTCGGTACGTGTGGACGCTCGCCAAATTAGCGGGATACCGATCGCGATCGCTATCCCGCTAATTTGGTACGTGTGGACGCTCGCAAAAAAACTCGAGATGTGGATCGCGATCGTCATCCCGCTATTTTGTACGTGTGAACCCGGCTATTGAGACAAGCATCAAGTATGTCAAGCTACACATTCCGACTGGTGGTGCATGGCTTAAATTCAGTAGGAAAATATCGCGGCGATTTTATTCAAGCGATCAAGACTTTTGTATATAACTTTGGACACAAGCGCAATCACCGTTCATACTATTGCCTTTACTCAAGAAGGAAATTTACCTTTAGCCTAATAATATCGATTCAAAATTTCCTCCTCCCCCACCAAAAAAAAAAATGAAAATGATATAACAAAGCGTAATAATATAAAGAATTTTGAGTTATTAGGAATTCTGCACACTTGGCCATGAACAATCTACTTATAGCGTTACATAGCCAACGAGGTCATTGATTTTTTTTTTATCATATTTTGTTGGCATAGTAAAATGTTAGCAATGACACTATTAACAGGACCATGCTAGACAAAGCATCGCCAGTGAAGTGAGTCAGTGTATACAGTATTTATACAACGAGAGTGCGGGGAAGTATAACACAAGTACAGCATAGGAACAATGACAACATCATCACTGAATTCCCCTATTTCGAAAAGAAATGATATGATAATGATGATGTTATTACAATGAAAATAATGCTTAAAATGATGTTGATGCGAATAACAATTGAGTTGACGACGAAACTTAGTAGCCGAAATCAGTATAATGGCCTTCGTTTGTAGTCCAGTGCAATTCATCTTGACGACCATTAAGTCATTACAAGCAGTTTTTCCTCATCATGAGGTAAAATCACCCTTAGGTATGACAGAAGTGCAAGACAGTTAATGGCTTCCTCAAGTGGAAGGGAGAGAGCAATGCCAATCTGTCCTGCAATGCAGTGATATCTTCTCTATGCGATAATGCCAGAAATGGCCAAAATTGTTGGTCAATTTGCTCCAACTTTCTCGGTGCACAATTGTGTGTCGACTTTAACCATTTCGTAGAACGTGATCATCCCGTTTTCTGCAACACAGCCGAAAAAAAAGAAATCTCACGCAGGCTGAATGGCCCAAATTGCACCCCCAATTTGTTAGACCTTTCAGCAAATTCATCAATTTACCGATTACGTTCTTCGACTGCAGAGATTTGACTTCAATTACAAATCAAAATGGGACAATTTTGTTCTGATTACACATAATTGGGTCTTTTTCTCCATACCTGTGAGGTTATTTGCATTTGAAATCAACAAATAAGCCTATATAAATCTCTTGGGATTTACTTCCGAGCATACAGAATAAGATACACATATATATTTGGCAGTCAAGCCTAAACTGGAATCACTATTTGTTTTCAAGTGCTCTCAGGCGCTGTTTGAATCCGTTGCAAATACAATTACTAGATCGTGTGTCTTGAGATTATCAGTATGTATTTGTTTTCTCTCGTACATATCGATTCAGATTCGCATCTCTTTAAAGGCGAAGAGGAATACAGCTTGCTTATCTACGACGTCAGGAAATAGTGTTGGGTTGAACACAGACCTGTATGGTGCATAAGAATTTGAGAACAGCGCAACCTATGTGATTTGAATTCGTTCAAGTTACCGACCTTTGTGGATTATTTGGATATTAATGAATACATCGAGCGAGGCCAGTAAGACAGTGACTGTTTTGGTAAGAAAGTTACTAAAAACTTTTGTGACTTCTTAATGTTCATCTGTTCATACTTTTAACTATACTGTGATAAGTGTATGTCATATATGTTGTACAATGTACCACTGTATACGAAAATGTAATAGAAACAGAGCAATGCTTGTAATAAATTACTTTCTTGTTTCATTCTATATCAGTTGACATACTGCTTACGTTTGCCAGGAAGTTTTAAGAGTACTTAAAAGTCATCTTAGCCAAGAATTTTATTAGATAGCGATGTCTAGTACGAGTTCGAGATTCCTACCTAAATTGTGGCGTGTCGTTCAAATCTAAAACTATTAAACAACAAAAAGAATAAAAAAGCACATAGCTATATTACAAGGTACTCAGCACAGAGAAATATTACATGAAAATAAGATAAATAAAGCTAAAGGCATTATTTACCATTTGCAAATGAAACAAAAACCGAGCTTTCGTGCTTCAAAATAGTTCTAAAATGTGAGTTAGGGATAGAAACAACGAATGTAAATATTTAAATCAGTATAATCGATGTTAAGCATGATTAAATACAAAATTTGAACAATAGTAATAATGAAAATGTTTCTAGACTAAACCATCTACAGTTATGGTTTAGTGAGAAAATTAGTGATATCTCTATTCATCTCTGTTATCTATTTAAGGCTTTATCGCAAAATTTGTACATGGTAGGCTGTTTTGTGATACAACTGACCTACAATGTGATATTTCGACATTTTTAAAATCACTGCTTCCGATGGTAAACAGTTCCTGTAAAGTGAAGTTGAGTTGTTATTGTTGAATAAAAACATGTTAGATCCCTTTCTATTTATTGACAAATTAGGAACTGTGATGGCAGTCTACTGTATATAATTATGTAATAGATTATCCGACTGTTGTAAAGAGTGAGCTATCACGAATGAAAAATACCCCAAACTATTTTAATTACAACTAAGATATTGTATAGTATGAGAGGACATATTTATCAAGACAACGTTATGTTTTGTCCAATAGCAATAAAGTGCATTTCGGTTTTATGTTTACTCAAGGTATAAGAATTGGATCCGTACCGGACATCAAGAATGAGACACTCCATCCATCGGAAGAACAAATAGTATATTTTTATTTTTGTTTTCCGAAGGAAAATAGCACCGTCTTTAAAAACATGATTTATACCATGGAGCATTGTAGCTCCATGTTTATACCTTGTATTGTTGTCTCCATCTGATGATGAAGTCAACATCGTAATCTGAAACCAATGTCGCGTGACTCATTGTATCGAGTAGGATAACGCCTCATTAAACCACGATATTTACTTGTCAATAACATTATCTTCTCGTCACCACGACAAACAACCTTACCGGAGGATTCAAAACATCCTTTCCAAATCTTATTGAAGGCTTCGTCATCTTTTTTCAGGAAATGACTGACGGAAAATTTATGCAAAAATAAGGGGGAAAAGACAGGAAGTGGACAGTTTACTAGCAATAACAAGAGTAAAGATAATGGCATAAGACATGATGGAGGAAGAAGTCTCACCAATTTGTCTTCCATCTCGACACCTTATTATCAGAATGACTAACCAAATCATAGTTATGGGTGTTTGCTATACTAAATATATTCTATATCCTAACTACAAAAAGAAATATGTGTTAATCATTACAAGTTTGAAAGGCGATGTGTGTGTGTGTGTGTGTGTGTATTACAGATACAAATACAATGTGCACACTAAAAATTAATTACTAAGATAGTGCTTCCCGAAGTGAAGACAAGACAATTTTCATACAATTTAAGACATTTTACACATCGTATCCCTCAAAGTGAAATGGCAATGCACACTCAGTTGGCTTATAAACAAGAGTAAAATCACATTTAAAAAAAAGATATAGAAAATTAAGCAAGAACCTACAAACAAAAAATAAACACGAAATTTCAAACTTTCACGAATATCCAAACTACAAAGAAGAGTTTGTGTTCATCCAATTGCTGAACAGGCTTTGATGAGAAGCATCGTAGAAGTAGAAGTAGAAGTAGAAGAGATAACGCTCCCACTGTTATTTACTCTATAACATTACATTATCAGTGTTTTTCGCATTCTAGCAGTTGCAAGCTCTTTTCCGCATCATCATCATCATATAGATTGCAGTAATGCACTTACAGACGATTCGATCATCACGGTAATTAAACAAAATTGAAACGAGACACACGCCTAGATCTCCACTTGTGCACACAAGTGCACACAGATGCACACGCTCGAGCAAACTTCGGCAACCGTTCATGGAAAAGAGTGTAAATTATTTCTTATTCATTATTTGTTTCCTGGTGCAGTAGAGTCATCAGCACATCAAAATCTCACAATTTTCTGTCATTTGATTTGTCTGCCAAATGAGGCGTCTAAAATATTGTCTCAAAATGTCAAACGTCTCTCCCTATGCAATGATTTAAAACATTGCATTGTGGCCCATGTTAAGATTCTTTGTTGTCTGTCAATGTTTTTTAATTGACATTAATATGTCAATTAAAATAATCTTTAAAAAAAAAAGAATTATGGTCCTCCTTATTGTAGATTCCGCAACCTTACGCCAACGATTGATGAGACCTTTAAGGGATTTCTTTCTGGTTCTTAAAAAGGTGATCATACTAACAGATTGTTGAAGATTGCTTATATAATATTCCTATAAATCTTTACTCAGAGTGAAAATGATTATTATTCAGTATTAAAAGAGAGCTGGCATTCCACACAGTAAATCCTGCATCTGTCTAAACAAGATACTTTCTTAAGTCGGTAGAATCATGTTACTATGTTTGAACTGAATGCAGTTTATAATGTCATTAGATCAACCAGCTGCCGAATTCATGTCAATTATAGGAACTCATAGCATTGCCCGCGATTGACAACGGTAACAAAAAATCCTAATCCCTAAACTAACATCATTAGCAGCCAAACCCAAACGAAAACTGAATTGCTTCTTCTTTTAAATAACCAACAGCGATGAATAACCACCGATCCCATTATACGTTTGGCCACGGGATAACCATCCACTTCAATCAAAGAATTTACGATATACATGTTATTTTCGTCGGGCTATTGACCAGTGTTGGACTTTGGCGTTTCTAAGTCTCTCCCAGACATTTTAGGGTATTATTCAACGCAGACACGAGTTGTACGATGTTTTAGGATGCAAGAGACAGTGTTACAAAGAAAAAGCAAAGAGAAGGCGAATGGGTAATAAAATCCTAGCCGAATGAAGCAGTCACTCGAAGTTTGCAGTCTCATGTCCAATGGTGACCTTAGAGCAAAGATGGGATCAGAAAGTTTGATTTATTTTTCTTGTGCCCATAAGTACGTTAGCAAATACTCTATAAAAGCAATATATGTATGTATGTATATATATATATATATATATATATATATATATATATATATATATATATATATACATATATATATATATATATATATATATATATATATATATATATATATATATATAATGTGGCGCCTCATTTGTTTTTTGCTTTATACAGTTTTTCTGCATGAATTGTTTTCTCACTTCATTTGAATTTAGACATTGTTCTTTTTGTGTGTAAATGCTTTCAAAATTGTGAAAGCAAATAAAACTTTATCACGATGTTGTATATATATATATATATATATTTACATATGTTTGATACCTGTTACATTGTCTTCATTGTCACATAGATTACGAAGGGAAATTGTACACACCGACACACACATACTCGTATTCACTGCACCTTCCTGAATGCCTTCGATATTGCTGTTGCCAGTTACCGCGGCTTCTGTGGAGTATGTTCTCGTTTCACTCACTGCGAAGGCATAGGTTTTCTACACCTTGACTCAGTAAAGCGCGCTGCGTGAAGGCGATCGGGCGGCAGCATGCACACGCCACGCCATAAAAGGATGTCGGCGCCGTTTGATAGAAGATTAACACATGTGGGGATCATTCTAAATAAACCGGTTTCTCTCTCCTTCTCTCCCTGCATCATTTGCAAGTTGATAAAAGCGATTGATGTTGGAATTCCGAAGAAAATGTTGATCCGAGGTTGCTGACGGGAACACAAGGTTCCGACGCGGTTCTTTCAGTTACTACGGAGGTTTTTTTTTTTTTTTTTTTTTTTTTTTTTTTTTTTTTTTGTTCAATCACTAGGACAGCTAAGGGAGGGAGACGGTTACAGAGAGTGCTGGCTGGCAATTACATAACTTACATTAATGTTCACATTTTCAATTTTCTGCAGGAACGAATACGACGAGACGCCACAAGGGCATGCAGTTCAGCTGACAAAAGGCATAAAATTTCCGCAGATATTGTACTTTTGACAGCTAATCATCGAAAGATGCATGCAGAAATTTGCTTCCTAGTTTTGGCTCTGAAAAAAAAAACACAAAAAAAAACATCAAATTAAGAACAAACAAATAATAATAATATGTCCTTAATCAGTAACGGTCATTGACTGTTCCGAAGCGATTCTAAAGCATCAAATACATTTAAACTATTTAAGAATCATTCTTCACTACTCATCCCTCACTCACAAACGAACAAAAAAACAAACAAACAAACAAACAAGCAAGCAAACAAACAAACAAACAAACAAACAAAGCGTATAGATTGACCAAGGACGTTTGAGAATAGTGCGACGTAAAAGCTATTCTCAAGTTGATCAAAATTCCGCTATGTTTCCAAATAACTAGTGTTCAATCAACTATCGTATGATGTCTGACATAATAATTGTTCCATGTCTGGGAATAAAAGAAGGTAAATACAGTCAAGCTGAAAACAGATAGGAATAGCGAAGTATTGAGGTATGTCCAAATCTTTCTTGCGCTGTTTGTATTTTCCCCTGTTTTATTGCGGTACTCTCAATACCTGGGCAAACCGTCCTCATCTATCATACTCAGATCTGAAAGCAGTCCTTTCAGGCTTAAAACCCGCCAGATTGTCCACTGTTCTCCCCACCCCCATACAGTGCAGAGATTGCGATAAGACACATTGTCAATCGTAAATCACATTACTCACTTCTACACAAAACAGTGCTACCCTGTTTTTGATCAGTTCCTTTTACTCGTGTTGCCTTTCGGTTTTTACCCCCTCTTTCACTTTTATTCCGCGCGAATTACATTTTCCACCCTTTTCAATTCACCCAAGGACATGGACTCTGATAGGCTGTGTCTATTTAGTACTTTTTAATTTGATTCTCTGTTCCGTTGTTGCATATAGACTAAGAAGTTTTCTGGTCTAACTGGAAGACCACCACATATAGTGGTGGAGCATAGCCTCAACTAGACCAATGAGGTTCTCACCTCCCTGACTAAGTGCGGCTAACTACAAAACACATACATTTGATATTCAGTTCTCTCTATCATTCTTTCTTTCTTTCTTTCTTTTTTCTCTCTCTATTTCCCTAGTTCTCCGCTCACTCATGTCAGTGCTTTCATAATCTTTTCTCTAAAAATGGCATTAGTACAAGAAAATAAAGTCAACGTCCATCGTGATGCGTTTAGAATGCTGAAGGCATAACGTCTTCGACAAGACCAGCGATACCAAGCGTTAGAATTACAGATTGTATGCTATTTTGGTTCTGTTGTTGGCGGTGATATGCGAAGCATACTGTTTTCATTCAGGAATGTTGAACGTTCATTCTTTTTTCCCACTTCTTAAAAAAAAACTATCATAAAGATTAAAACAAATAGTGAATTGTTGTTGTTTTTTCGTTATTGTTTGCATGTCGTATCCACTGATCTGCAATATGGTTCGATCAGTCCTTCTAAATATCCGTTCGGCTCTGGAAAAAAAAAAAAAAAACCGGGGGGGGGGGGCAATTCAATTCACCTATTCTAATTCTTCTTTTTCCAACAAAACATAACGCAGAATAAACCAGGAATTACATCATAAACATAAACATTCGACTTTGCAAAAGATAAATGATACAGATAAACATAAGAATGCATACTGGCAAAAAAAAAAAAAAAAAGTTATGCTTCAGTTGAGAAAAAAAAAGAATTGAGAGGTCCACTAAAAAAAAAAAGGTCAGTACGACTCGTCTAATTTCGTCCGGTTATCTTCGAGTATATTTGTTATAAACTTTGTTTTGTACGGGGAAGGAGGAGTCACGGTGATATGTGCGGCATGTTAATACATACATATTGTATTCTCCTTCATCCCATGACTTGACTCGTACCCGATAAGTAGTATTCTGTTCAGTTCCGCCTTCCTGTCACTTGTATCGTTGTTGTTATCCTTTCTGCTCTTGTTGTTTTTCTTCTTCTTGTCATTGTTGCTGTTGTTGTTGTCCTTCTTCTTTATCTTCTTCTTCAAACTATTGTTTTTGCTCTGAAATGGTATGTTCGTGCTTTCTTTTTATATCATAAATTTTGTTTTGACCATTATAGTTAGAGAAATAGATACAAAATAGATGGAGATATACAGATCGATAGATAAACAGAGAAATCAATAATTGATATCACTACTCTCCTTGTTTCCCGTTAATTTGTCATTGTGTTTTGAGTAGTGCTGAGGAGAGGGAAGAAAGAGGGAAAACACACGAAAGGCTATACAACAATCACACAACCAGCAGCATCTTTACCGTGTGACTGCGTATTGATCTTGTAAAGCAAGATTGAATGCACTCGGTATCACCATTCCCTTCTAAATATTGACATCTCCTCACCCTTTCACCCGAAACGAGTTTCCCCTCCACAGACGCCACAATTATGTCATGTAATACACGTTATACCTTTATGGCTTTATGACCCTGTAATTAGTTATTGGTACAGGAAACACAATATGCTACAATCGCAGTCCCAAGAGAAGGTCTAGTAAGCCTTTTTCTGTTTGCCCGTGAGACGATTAGCTTCATTTTACTACTAGCTGAAAGTTTTCTCGAAGTAATACGTCTTGGGGCACTGTCCGTATAATCATTGAATAGGCTACTTCGTTGTGTCAGGATCTATCCGCTGTTTACCACCGTAAATGGACTGAGTAAAGGAAGGGGTAATAGCTGCCAGCACCTAGCTTCATTGAGAGTGTTTGGGTTCATTTAATAGTCCTTCAAATGGAGCGTAGAAAAGGGATCAATGGGCACACTTGACAATCGATAACACTCTGCAGTTGTAAAAGAGTTCACGTGCAAGTATGCAAATGACTAGAATAGCGAAGTCCTATCGAGAAAAAAAATGTGTTCGGGCCTTGGACCTTGGACGCCATGTTTCAAATCTAGAAAAAAAAAAAAGACTGAACAAAACTGGCCACGATGGCCGAGAGAGCAGACGCCTCAGCGAACTGGGAGTATCTTGTTGTATGATTACAGTACAGATTAACTTTTTATCCATGACATAGCTGGTGTTCAACACCTACTGTAGGATCTCCCATCTTGAAATCCTAAATTAGCGATTTCATTCAAACATTTGATATTATTTCATGGACAGACTGGAACCGATCAAGTTAGTTTCATCTGAACTCATATATATGAAGGTTCCTTTATCAAATATTCTGTGCAAAGTGTGTGAAGTGTGCATGTGTGTATGTATGTAAGTTTTAATTTCTGTTTCTATGAAAGAAAGTATTGCACGTGCGGGAAAGGTATCGTGTCAAAAATGTGTGACTATTGTTACTTTGTATACAGCAATATCAGCTCATTATGTTATATTTACATTGTCTGAATGTAAATGAATACTGTAAAGATTATTGAAAAATCTACCTTGTATTGGTGATGTGAATAATGATGATAAATGACGCAACGGAAGTCATATTAGATATAAGGATATGAGAATCATTTCATAAAGTATAGTGCGACAATTCAAAGGAAAGTTGATTTTTCGTACGGTATACAATGGTATATCCGACTAAGAATTGATCTCGTTCACCTTCAGTCATTTTCCAACTGTCATCCTGTGAAGCGATCATGCTAACCCTAAATTTCCTCTGCTGATCTCTGTTTCTTCAAATTATTTTCTTTTGCAGAACGTTGAAATGTTTATTATGTGAGAAGAGGGATCTCCTAGATTTGTGAATATGAGTGGTTTTCAGAGGAGACGAAAAGCAATGATTGAAAACTTGCGAGAGGATTGAGAAAGGGGGGCACGTGAAAGGGGAGAAAGCTGAGGAGAAGTTTTAAAGGCACTGTTTACCATTTGGAGCAGTGATTAAAAAAAATGTGCGAGTTATCACATTTGATGCATATGTGTAGGTCAATTGTATCACAAAACATTTTACCACATAAAACTTTCCCAGTGAAGCCTAAAATATAGGGAGATCAGAACTGTATAAGACGATTTATTCTAGAAACAATAATTATTCTAATAAAATTATTCTTAACATTTTTTATATTTAACAATACCTAGCACTAATTATACTGATCGACATTTTTGCATTGGTTGTTTCTATCCCTATAACTCACATTTTGGAACTATTCTCAAGTACTAAAGCAGGGTTTTTGTTTTATCTGTAAATGGTAAATAATACCTTTAACGGCAAAGAGTATTGACGATCAGTAAAGTACACCACGCTGAGGAGAACAGTGTTTAGCCCTTCCCCTCAGAAATATAGCAATCTCAAGAGTTCTGATACTGGACTTAACCATGGAGTTTGAATAGAATACAGCAGGTGGCAATTGCTCTGTGAAGCACCCATTTATTAGCCTTGATATGAACTACGATCATGTGACATACTTACAGACATTTGATGAACACACGTTGGCCTAGTAGAAATCTAGTTTCATGGTTTCACTTGTGTCGATGAAGCCGAGAAACACGATTGTGTGTAAACGACCGCCATATGTGAAGAAAGACGCCATTGCAAAAGGGTGAATACGTACATCTTAATCTCTCTTGATTTTTTTTTTTTTCCTATTCAGTTAAATTTTTGTATTTCGGGACAAAGCAGAACTCGCAAATAGCAACCAAAGTTATTTCGTTTTCTTGTTGCACGTAGAGACAGAAATCATTGATTTCACTTTTTCCGTTCTTCATCCGTCATTAATGGGGAAGTTTTGAGTTTTCTCCAAACCTGCTTTCACAAGCTGTGAAGGACATTTTCTACTCTTCGTTTTCTCATTTCCAGATACTCGTCAAGAGCATGTTGTAGGGGTTTAAACATTTTTGCGAGATATCTGACCTCATTAGCCTGTCAGGTCATTAATTATTCCCCAAACTATCAATTAAAATGTTCTTCTTGGCTTGTGTAGCGCCCGGGGGTACTCGGGAGGGGCGCGCTGTATCTCTCAAGCACGCCATCAATCTCGGAAACCGTGCAAATGCGCGCTGCCGACGACCGCGAGCGCAGCCCCTTGTGTGCTGGCCTAGCGCCGCCTGCTTGCCCGGGGAAGTTGAGATAATGAGTTTTCACGGGTGATAAGAAACCGGACTATATGTTTTTCTTTCTTTCTTTCTTTCTTTTTTTTTTGGTCACGAACCACAGAAGCCTGATTGACAGCCGTGAAGATTCGTTTCTATTATGATTTTCCTGTTTGTTTTGTAGGTAGGATCACCTACAATTGCATAAAATTAATTTCGAGCTGAATGTTGGCCCAAGGAGAGTGCGCAGCTTCGTTCAGAGCGAGGCAGGCTCAGTGACATGTAGTGCTTCTTTCCTCAGGACAGATCGCAAACAAGTCCTTCTTTACACCTAAATCTCACCGTTTGTTGATTATTTTGTTTGTGCTACAAAGTCAAGACACGTCACAAAGGAGCACGCTTTACACTTGTAAATTATCCAGACCATGCAGGAGGCATCAACCCCTGTACTAAAATCTAGTCATTATCGCCTTTATTTGAGATTCGGAAAGGAAAGAAAATCACATTGAAAGCCAACGATTAACACAAAAATTGAGCAAGGCACAGCTACCGCCAAGATTTAAAAACTAATGAAAGTATACTAAGGGACATGCATAAAGTAGGGGCATACCTGGTAGTATTTTTAGTATTGCTATCAAGCATGATTATCATTATCGCTATTATTTGTTTCATCCACTTTATCAATTGTAAAAACGAATTCATGCTTTAGCAGTTACATTGTAATTGTGTTATATAAAAAGTCTTATGTTGTTTCAGTGCAAAACAATCTATGAGAGGTCTAGTTCCTTTCCACTAAAATATCGCCATAGAAGATGAAGTATAGAAGCTACAATTTGCTGATTGATATATATTCGATCATTATTACCAATACGAGTAAGGATAAATTTCCGGGCTGATTAGATGAAATTAAGACTGGGGGAAGTGTCTGCCACATGACGCTGACAGTGAGGTGTCAATCATGACTCAACACATGAATTGTGGTCTTCTTGACTTAACGCGTATAGCTGTTGTCTTCAAAGAAAGGAACTAATAGCTGACAGCTATTTCGTCGGGCTGCGCCCCTTATCCCCTCATTACTAGTTAAACGTTGCTTAAGTTGTTATCCTAATCGAGCACCGCCCATAATTTATGCCATGCTTGTAACAAGAATGGGTATATTATAGCAACAACAAAAAAGTTTAATGCATAAGTGAGGGTACCTTCATTACGCATCGAGTGTAATATTGGGCGGCCCCTAAGTCACTGATATAGATTTTAACACCTTGCTTTAATATCTTTATTACGATGTGTAAGGATGAAAATCCTTGACTGCCCCCCCCCCCCCCCCCATGGTCCCCCAGCGAGGAGTAGCGAAGCCAACAACTGAAACGGGGTGTGAAAAGTGCGTGCAGTACACCGCTAGAGACTTGATTACCATCGTACCGTTTCAAGTCGGCCACAAAGAATGTCGTTAATGTTTAAATGGAGCGTCATTTCATGCCTTTGTGCAGAACTAGTCAGATAGAGCTCACTTCATTACACGCTTTGATCCGTGGTTATAATCTCATTACACCAATGCCTCCCCGTTTGTAGAGCTTCGCTAATCCCGGCAACGCTGTGAAGATCAGAGGAGGGGCGCGCCACGATCAAGGGATCCTTCGCAGTCTCGCGTTTTGTCTTCAGAGAATGGGTCCGGGTCGCCTCGAAGATAGCCACACAGGAACCATAGTAGCCCAACAATGGCCCAAGCCGCGTTTAATCAATGCCATAATAGTCCCTCAGAGACCTATCACAATATGTAAGGAACACGCTACTCAGGAGCTGGCTTTTCAGGACAGCATTCCGCGAAGCGTGTAGTTTTCTTATTCTCTTCGCTCCTTTTCTTAATGGCTTGTTTCTTTACTTTTTTTCTTTCTCTCTCTCCAAACAAAGTCGTTGTGGTAGAACAGAAGTGGAAAACAACAACAACAACGACAAAACGTATGATGAAACTCGGACTCGTCTTTTAGACAATATCAAAGTATTAGTAGTCGAAGGAGTCTTTCTCTATTACCATCGATGAATAGAGACAATCGAGGGTCTAGTTTGGTCCTAGCGCCACACAGTCTGCTGTCGAGCCCACCACCAGGGAAAGGAACATCTCCCGCCCCTTCTTCCATTCCTCCATCTGAAAGAAGGACAAAAGAAGAAGAGCGGTATTCCATGCCAAGACGTACGCTATAAGGAACTAATCTAGGCAACATCGATGTGCTTCATGACTTCGAAGTGACTAGTGCATCAGTTGTTTTGACCAATAAGGCCCTAGTCTAGTGTCTTCTTGGTTAAACAAGGGAGGTACCAGTCTAGTACCTCCTTGGTTAGACACGGGAGGTACTAGTCTAGTACCCTCTTGGTTAGACCAGGGTGTACTAGTCTAGAACCTCCTTGGTTAGACCAGGGGGTACTAGTCTAGTACCTCCTTGGTTAGACCAGGGAGGTCCTAGTCTAGTACCTCCTTGGTTAGACAAGGGAGGTCCTATTAGTATAGTACCTTCTTGGTTGAACCAGAGAGGCACTAGTCTTGTACCTTTTTGGTTGGAACAGGGAGGTACTAGTCTTGTACCTTTTTGGTTGGAACAGGAAGGTACTAGTCTAGTAGGTGCCTACCTAGTAGGCGCCTTTTTACAATTTTTCTTATCGCAAATAATTGACAAATTGCGCGACTTCGAAGAAAATAAGCTCCAATTATTCAGTGCTTTAGTAGTAGCCATTATATAAAAAATTTTTCAATTTGTCTACCATTTACTAAAAAAAAAAAAAAAAAAAAAAAAAAAAAAAAAAAAACAAACACAAGAATTTATTGATTTGAATACACACATAGCATTATCATCGTCATTCTGGTTCTTTCTCTTTCTTTTTGTCCATTCCTTTACTCTGTAGTTATAGAATGTTGTTGTTTTTTTTTGTTTTTTGTCTTTGTTTTGTTTTGTTTTGTTTTTTGTTTTTGGTTTTTGGTTTTATTGGCGTGTATAACTCAGGATTGAGTATTTACGTCCATAAGAAGAGAAAAAAGAATTTAGAAGAAATGTAGACTTTCATCAATACGTTTTCGCAACGGAGTGACACTCACTTGTTGGAAATGTCGAAATGAGAAACGCACACACACACACACACACACACACACACACACACACGCACACACACACACACACACACACACAAACACAAATATCGATATTCGATATAGAGTATTTAGAGTGCAACAAATGAAACGTGACATACTTACAGCACCCAATTTCTAATACAGAATTGTAATCAAACATCTCACAGATTGAGGTTTGAGACGGCAACACACACATACGCAATTAACACACTCATAATATGATGCACGCTCAAATTCTGACGAACTTGTGTGTGTGGTCACAACCATTTGCAACACACATGATTTCAGGCTGAATGAAAAGAATTTTACAATACTCTGGCCTGTAATATCAATAGTTTATTGTGCTGCTGGAACATGTGGCACATTCTAAGCAAAACATACACGACGTTTTAATGATTACACTTGCGTAAATGACGCATCATTGTTCGGGATCCGCTAGTAATTTGTAAGAAATTTCGTCTAAGAATTATTCATTCAAGAAGTCATAAGCAGAGTTTGATCGCAAAAAGGATTAAGCGACATTTTCACACAATAAAGTAAGTCCTTCATCAGGCAGAGCAAAATATTTTTTTTCACTAATGTCTAACTTGTCCCATAACAAGGAATATTTTTTAAGTTATGATTAAAGGTATCCCATATTTTCTATTTTTGAAGTTTTTTTTAGCAAATATCTGATATTATCAATAACGAATTCAATTCCTTTCGTGACCAAACTCTTCATATCATTATATTTGTCTTTGTGCGTGTTTGCGGGTGCATCAGTTTCTTCCTTAAAATGCATGTGCACTTGTGGATGAATTAGGCTCGATGACAATCCGGTTAACTTTATTGCGTATATAAAGTATGCAGCAATTCATCTACTTTCTCTTTCATTTTCCCATTTTTCTTTTCTGGCGTTTTCTGTCTTTTTTTCTTTCGTTGTTGTATCGGCCTCAGTGTAGCAACACGGCTTAACTAGGAGCAAGTAACTAACTTAACCAGCATCCTGGAATCCCTAGGCTAAACATGGTTTATTGTTCTTTAAGAATATTCGAGAATGTTCGAGTGAGTACAATATGCGCGCATTGTGTGTTAATAATGTGTATATTATGCCATAAAATTCAGTTCTCCGTTTTGATCAGCCACTCTGGAATGTCAAGAAGTGACAGTAAAACTGTATAAACACTCAGTTGTCGCATGTATCTTCCATTTACTGATAGTAGTAACTATGACCAAATTATGATAACCGATTGTATATTCCTATTGAAAGTCAGTATGGGATAAAGCAAGAATGAAAAAAAAAACAAAACACGCTCCATTCTGTTATATTGGTACCATGACAAGTTTTGAGATGTATTCTAAGCCATGCTGTTAAATTGCGTAGATAAAAGTATCAGATACACAGCATGCAGGAGACTCTACATACACTCACCTGATGATATCCCACCAGAATACCACAAGGGAAGACATACAAACAGTAAAATCAACCTTCAAAATGCACCGCGTCGCTCTCCGTATACATCTTGGCGCCTTATGTTTTTTTACACACTTTATTTCACTCGGCGCATTACTTGTTTTAAAATAGTCTGTCTTCAAGACCCAATACTGAGTCCCTGCGATATCTTTCAAACACATCAAGGCAAGTTTCAGTGCTTGTTTTGCTTGTAAAAGACGAGACGAGAGATTCATCACTTTCAAGAAGTTAAAGAAAAATTGTTAACGTTACTAGCCCAGTGCGTGCCTATTATGTTCCTCTGGCAGTGGCGATGCCATCGATCTAAAGATCCAACGACTTGATGGAAAGTAATTCCCTACCCCATTGATCGTTCTCAATTGATACCAACACAACTAAAATACGTCTTCAAGAGGGACAAAAATATATGCCATATCATTTATCAAATGAAAGAGGATTTTAATAATCGTATCTCTCAGAGCGCTGTCTCTGTAATAGTGAAAACGATAAGATATCTCAACCGCCCCCCCCCCCCCAAAAAAATGAAATAAAAAAAAAGAATAGTGACAGTAATTTGTACCTCTCTCGAAATGTACCTCAGTTCTTGGAATGATGCCATCATTAATGATTACAAATCACAATAGGTATTTTCATGTCGAGCAAGCACCTCAACTGAAATCAATTTTGTGTTGGTGAGCCAGGGGCGACGCCCTGAACATACAATGTTCGTGGGTATCAATTTTAAACACACGTGCAGATAAATAACCGTATATCTTCACCGACTTACACTGTAAGTACTCTGCAAGAAAATGAATTTATCTGTTTGGTGACGCGGTATAATCGATACCACTAAACTATAACTTAACTATAGTTATATGAAGAATCATAAAATTATCGCTTTGTGCTTAGGTACGTATGTTTCTGTTTGTTTGTGTGTGTGTTTATTCATCTGTTTATTTTCTTTGGCTCTACAATTTGACTGAGAGAGCAAGAACATCTAAAGCCGTCTTGAGTAGCTACTAAGTTCACGGTAAAGGTTGAACATTTGTTTTGGCATTAGGTAAAGATGATATGAGGTAAATTTTGCATGAATTTGGCAAATAACTGTAAAAAGAATGAAAAAAAAAATACGTACTTGTAGATCATGCAAACAAAATTGAGATGTTGACGACTGAAAAAGAAACACCTCGAAGATGTAAATGACCAACAAAAAAAAGCAAGCGTATGTGAAAACTCAACTGGTTTGATAGACAAAAATAATATACCTCTGTCATCTCATGTTCTTCTTCACTTACGAGGAGAAGAAATGACAATTAGACAGTGACAGCAGTCAGATAAGTAAGTATTCTGAGAAGCAAAACGTCAAGACAAATGTCAAGAGCTGTTGCAGGTAGTCGTGATAATGAAAGCACAATGCTGCCATCATAGACTCGTCCTTTACAGACTGTACCTGTGTACTGTCAGAGTTGATGGAGTGTGCTTTAAAGGATGTTACACTACAGCTCGCTCCTGCTGTGACGTTATGTCACGTGTTGTGTATGACGTCACACATGAATAATTGCCGCCTCGTTTGTAACAACATCCCTACGATTTCCTGTAAGATGGTAATCAAGTGAATGGTGCGACATATAGTTCACACAGAGTCAACATTGCTGAGTTCATGCCATACAGTTCAAAGCAATGTATCATTTACTAGTAAGTAGTCTTCACAAATCATTCATGAATAAAGAACATTTCCATTCTTTAAAGCATATAGTGATGTGATGGGTACTACATCAAAATCCTTGTCACTAAGCATTGGTAGACAAAATAATGTTAGCACCTTTCGTCAACGTGTAATTCATTCTTCAATCGCCTTCGCCGAAGCAGAGAGAATGCACACACAATGTAGCAAATGAATCAATACAAAAAAAAAAAAAAAACAAACAAACAACTCGCTATCTTTCGTGACATACTATACGGACTTGGTCCATTTACACGCATATAGCAGCGGCAGCAATTACCGATCCCATGCTCAGAGAGAGTAAGACAGACAGACAGACAGACAGACACATAGACAGACGAACAGACAGAGGGTGAGGGAGTGGGAGGTGAAAAAAAAAAGAACAAAAAATATCATAACAAGACAAGGTACACATTATAACTGATAGCTAGATACATACAATTTAGACACAATAAACTCTTCACAAATAAAGGTATATTATATGACTATTTATAACTCTTAAAGCATTTATCCCTCGTTCTTTGTCACTAATCTACAGGTGTTTATACTGTGAATTATACAGTAATCACATACTATCTTTTTGGTTTAAACTTTATCACACACAAAATTTTTATATTTTGACACTGCCAAACGTATACACGCTTGAGTGTTTCGGGCCAGTGCTGATACGACGTATCACAGTGAAGCACAACATGAAACCTTGCTGAATTGCACAATTAAGTTTGAGCAATTACAAGAGACAAGATTGAATTCGAAAACAAAATAAAGGCAACAAAATAATACAATTTCGTGGTGCACTATTTACATCTATGACATGATGTGTCTTCGACTTCTGGAGAAAAAAAAAATATACGAGAAATTATTTTCGTAAGTGGACAAGTGCGAGATATGAGCACAGAGCACTGTATGAGACAGTGCAGAGACTTCTTCATGGTTACATTTGAGCACAAAGAGTCATTCTATGTATAGACATTAGGAATTGCACCTCACTTTACGCAAGCTTACTATCCACCGAACAACATCGGTTATCAATAACACAATCACAGTTATTGTTACGACAACCAATACTGACGTGAATGTTCGTTTTTACGTTAAATATGTCTCACACTTTGCTCAATACATTGGGATGGTGAAACATGCTTTAATTCATCAATCTTGGTGTTATCATTAGAGTATGCATCCAGTCGTCTTCACAAGAAAGTGTTTGTAGTGTAGAAGTGTGGAAAAACGCGTTGATTAAGCTGAGTACATTCAGAAACTCGCGGTTCACACGTCTTTGTTTTTAAATATTGTGCGCCATTTGCGGTACGCCCATGTACTGCGCTCTGGAATCCATGTTTTGTCCGTACCAGGCGTACTGTGGATGGGAATGATGGTACGAGTGAGAATGAGGTGCGGCTGAATGCTGGGCTACATGCGAGTGATAGTAATTATCTCTCATGGCGACTGGCATGTCCATGGACGAGCCGATGTTTCCCCCGTGAGCGCCAACGGCGTTCCCACCCGTGGCAGGCGCCCCACCACCGGCGCTGCTTCTGCCCGACTCGCTCGTTTCCCAGCGGGCTGCTGATGGGATACCGCAGCCGAGTCCCGGGGGAGTGAGTGGGTGGCTCATGGTCATATTGTGATGCGGCTGAGTGCCGTGGTGCTGCGCCACTTGGCCGAGCGGCGGAGAGGTCGACTGTCCCTCGACGTGACCCATCGGTGTCGGAGGCTGCTGATGAGAGGCTGAGTTTCGGGGTAGCGGAGGGGCCTGTGGTTGTGGCTGCAGTTGCTGATGTTGAGGCGTAGGAGGGGTCTGTCCACCATGTTGCGAGTTCTGCTGGTGTGGTTGGCTCCCAGGTCCTTGTTGTTGACTCATTTCATTTTGAGAGGACGAGTTGCTGTTGTTGTTGTTGCTATTGATTTGGTTTTGTTGTTTGAGAATCTTCTTATATTTTGACCGTCGATTTTGGAACCATATTTTGACCTGTAAGTTAAATGGAAATATAAGGACAGAAAAGGATGGAAACATCAAAGCGATACAATTTTACCCAAACTCTGATGACGTAATGGCACAATCCATGCACTTTGGCTAGCAAGGCTTACCTAAATGAAGATATTGCAGAAGTGCATTTCAAAAACTTTTATCAACTTGCAGAAAGCAACACATGTTATATGTCAAATTGATTGGTTAATTACAGGAAAAGTAGATGATAAGTGTCGGATAACGTATAATTGCTAAATGAAGTCAATGAATATAACAGTGACACAGAGTGAGAGGGTTCACAGAAACAAGAAATGTCGCCTCTGATATGAATTGGGCAAGAAAACAACAAACAAATTTCGACGTTTGCTTATCGGTATAAGAACACGTCTAGTTTTTATATTAGCGAAAGGGGAGAAGATAAGGGAGGATTGACTCCTCTATTTTCATCTCTCTCTCCGTCTCCCCGCCCTTTCTCATTTTCTTTCTCCGTTACTTTGAAAGCGAACTAAGCAGCTAGGATACCTGATGAATATTCATTAGACGACTTTATGGCCAAGTCCGTGCTATATGTACAACACGGAAGAAGTGCCCAAAAACATTGAGCGGTGGTTCCTTCTCAACAAAATTAGTAAACAATAATCTCATCATACACGTGTATGTATTTATTATGAGTTTGATCTGGCAAGCCTTGTATCGGAAGGTTTCTATCGCCTTCTCTTTCTTGCTCTTTCTGTCTCTCCTATTATCCCCCTTATCCACGAGCATCATGTTGGACCCCCCTTCTCTTATTGCATTAACGTATTGTATCATCGGTTGCCAAAAGGTATTGGCGACCGTTCTGTATGGTAATTCATAACACATGTACTGTAATTATGTCACATAATGTATTTGTAATCAAAATTGTTGAAATTGTAGAAACTGGTTATAATGAGTATCATATTTGTATTATAGTATGTTTGATTATGTTGATAAAAATTGGTAAATGATGCCATACGGAGAATAAATAAATCAAATCAAATCAAATCAAATCAAGTCAGCCGACCTGAAGTGAGACTGCCGAGTATTCAGTATGATTATCGGAAATTAACATAAGTATTAATTCAAAAACAAGGGAAAATGACACGAGATGCAGTAATAAAATTTCTGGAATACAGACTAATCGGAAGCATTCTAAAGAGAGAAAAGTCTGTAATCATAACATTCATGTCGAAGGATTACAACGAGGAGGTTTGTGTGTGTGCTTCCATACAAATTCAATATTATTCAGTCATTCGTTCTATCAATTATACTTCTCCGTTTACTTAAAAAGCCAAGTGAAGTGTTATTGTGTAATTCGAAAGATAAGGCCGTAAAGGAGACGATTAGCTATTACTATTCAATAGTTGAAAGGAAAAGTATTCGCTTTTTCTTTTTGAATAATTCAGTTCATGTGTAGATTCGCAGCTCTGTTACTAAAACACGCTGTATCTTTTTATCAATTCGGAAACAGATTTCTTCTCACTTTTGTTTTCATTGTATTTTGCTAAAAAATGAACTGCCACAAAATTTGATAACATAGTCAAACATTCAACAATGTTCAAACTCAATTTCATTGTTCTGGTAACAACCTTGCACTGTTAACAAAATATTTTAACAAAACATTGGTAATATAAGAAAAAATGACAACACTTGTAAGGATTGAGAAGTTATGAGAAACTGGCTTGAATTCTTATCTTGACATAAATCTTTTCGTGATCCATCAATCAATTACAATTGAAAAGAACAGAAGCCGTCGTTCAGAGGTGTTGTCGGGAAAAAAAATGGGGAAAATCCTTAGGCATCTTTGTAACAAGACAAGGTATAACCGGGGTTGACTTGGTATGCGCACAGGAAGCGGAGAAACAAGCAAATTAGCATTGATATGAAAGCAGCTTCAATTAGCCTCGGGGTCTGCAGACTCGTAAGCTCGTGTTAAATGCGATTAATTGGTCGGCAAGTGATTGTCAAAATTGAAAAGGTGTACCCACAGCTCACACGATTTGTTGTCGTGAAAGAGTGGAGTAAGCCCGTCGCTGATACAATCACAAACACCAAAGAACAATTTGGCGCGAGGTCAGGCGTAATTGTGACGATCCATGAGACATAACTAATCTTGTTTCTTTATGCCTTGGTCGTTGAAGATTGAAGAACATGGTCTCAAAATACTGTTGAAATTTCCTTGACGTGTCAAACAGCAGTCTGACGAGCAATCTTACTCTACATTTAAAAACGAATTTGTCATTTCCTTGATCGAAAAACTGGCCATTACTAACTTTGTGTAATTTCTGATAATTTTGATTACCTGTTATAGTAAAAACAATTCAAAAGTGGCGATGGATTTATTTTAGCCTTATTCTAACTTAAATAGTTATGTGCAAGGCACACCACAGCACCCTGACTGTTGATTCCCCGTAATATATCATGGCATCCCAGTCACAACTGTATTCGAACTTCAAGAATAATAAAGTATAAAAGAAAGTGTAAGTGCTGTCCCAACATGCTTCACAACGGTCAAAGACGGCGCGCCGCGGCGTCGGTAGGGCCTAAATAGAACACGCAAATATTGTCATCTATTTGAGTGCATTCCGACAGATTAGCACCTCGTTTGGCCCAAGAAATCGAAGTGGAGTGCCAAAGTAAATACGAATGATTTGCAAAGAGTGCATGATAGCAAGGACCTTTTCATGTTGAACCAACATGATTATACCGGGCGTCGGGCTTCAATGCGCAGTATATCCGCGTATACCCTCTCACTTGAATAACGTTGTACCTCCCCTTAAGAGTCGTCAACTTTACTTAATCTGCTTTGACTTTTCGACTAAACCATTAGTAATTAATCCTCCGCTGTGGGGATCAGTCCCACGCGGATGAAGAAAAATGAGTCTCGGCATATGTTGCATACATGAAAATGAAGTATTAGGGGAGATGAACATACAAATATATGATTAATATATAATAGGGCCAACTTCACGCGAAAAACTGATATGCATTCCGGGTTGGGTTAGGAGAGGGGCAGGAGATTAAGATTATTGGCGAGGAATTAAGAGAAGTTACTCATCAATCCGTTCTTGTCATGGATTATACCTGAAGATGGCATTTAATCTCAATCATGTCTCAATGATAGTCATTGCAAATCCTAATAAGGTAAGTAAGTGGCATTCAGGTTCCTAATGAACGTGATTGTGTGTCTCAAATAAAAGAAAAAAAAAGAGGAAGAAAAGTCACTACATACCACTGACAATTTTAGATGTATGCATTATAAATTTGCTACCTACCGTGCATTCTTTTTTTTTTTCTTTGCTATGCTTCATTAATATTTTTGTTCACACATAACAATATGTTGATGTATTTTCCCGTTCGGTCTGTTCCTGGCTGGCGTAGGAAAGGTGGAAGACTAAAAATGATGTCAAAATAGATTAGTAATTTTATCGAATTAAGTGGAATAAACCAAACAGAAGATAAAAGCTTGCATCAATCGCCTCGCAAGTTTCAAGATTCTCTGCAAATAATTCTCTCAAATATTCCTTTGCTCATTAAAACAAAAAAGAATGAAATTGATAACATGTATGCCCCTTGCATTAAGTTATTACAGATTTTCGGTAACTTCGCAATAAAGGCTTCTGAGGAAATAAGAGAATGATTGCTAAAGAATCGACCAAAGACAAGATTTTAGGATGTTTTTTCAACAATAAATGTGAACTGATGACGTCATTCCCTCGTCCGCGTTATATGTCTGGTTAAGACCAAAATAAATGACTCGTGCAAACATGCAATACTTTCAAGGGGAATGAAGCCTGCACTTACATGTGGATTGAGTGCGTGCAGAAGTAGTAGAAGAACACATCAGTTAAAGCTTGAAGAATATTGAACAATCATTTCAAAAGTTATGAATTTTTAAAGTTTTGATGCAGCCATCGCTGGATGAGGAGACTGCAACACTGTGTGAAGCATGGGAATTGAATAACGAAAATGTCAAGAAAGTCAAACATATTTCGATTTTCTAGTATAATGAAAGACCTCTTGATTTACCTCTTATAGAGAGCAGGGTGAATTATATTGTTCTTAAAATAGCTTGTCGTTTTAGAGTCACAGGGATGTGTACTTTTCATTAAACACAAACTTTTGTGGAATTGTCTTTATATTGTCATTATATCGTTTTCCATATGCGACGCCCCGAACTGTAGCAAGTTTCATTTAACGATGACAGCACCAAAACTTTAAAAATGTATAACTTTTGAATGGAACTTTCAATGGTGTGTTCTAGTAACAGTGTTAAATTCACTCAATGTAAAATCATATTCGCGTTTTATTCCTCTTTAAGATTGTCTTCTTTTTCTCCCATAGTATCATTTTTTTACCTAGAGTATAAAGATTCATTTAACGACATTTAACCTGTTGTTCAGCAACTATGCAAACAAAGAAAAAATGGTTCATTCAGGAATTTATATGTCAGATCTGGTTCTCTTTTAGTCATTATTATCACTGCCAATACCTCGTTAATTTATATCACATAAGTCGATGATCTAGCCAGTGGGACGTTTGTCCCTAGCGCAATGACTCCCGGAAGATTGACCGCTAGTGACCATCTCGCTGTCACGCCTTTGTGAACGCCCATGGCGAAATGGTTAAACAGTGGCCTGATCCACAGTGACAAACAAGGACCCCATTCTCTGTGATTTCAAAGGCATCAAGGGTATTTTAATTAACGCGTAACCGATGACACGGTTCCTACACGGCAAGCTTTATTCCGACGGGACATTGTGTCTCTGGTGTATACAGGGCCTCCATCCATAGCATGTAACGTCAATCAATGATCGAGTTCATGCATGCATTTTTTTTTCCAAGGCGCATCGCAGAAACAGTCATCGGCGACGCCACATTGGCTAGCTTGCGTTGAAAGGGTTGTATACTTAATACACTGTGTTTAATGAACACATGAATTGTGCCCAACTTCCGCCTGTAAATAACATGTAGTGCGTATATTATGTTAGTCCTGATTAATGGTGCAACCACTGCGATTAAGGCGTAATCCCGGATTCCTAGCTCAATCCTGGCCCAGACGCTGTTTTGTTGTCACTGAAAGTCGGTTTATCTTTGCTTCTGTCTTACAATGGAAGAGTAATGATGTCCCCACCCCCCCCCCAAAAAAAAATAGATAACGTGTCGTCCTTGATACTAGATCGGATACATCATTTACAAGGTGATAGTAATGAAAGGAACAATAATTTGCACTGAAAGGAAAGTAAAGGAAATGGAATTAAATGATCTCAAAAGACATGGAAACTCTTCTGCACTTTCAGATTTTAGTGCTGTTCATGTTCGTCAGTTATTTTAGTATGCTTCGTTGAACAAGATATTACAAACTAGTCACCATTTTATAGATAATAATATAATCTCTAGTACTATTTATTGCACATGCGAGGGAAATCGATAATGATACAGCCAAATTATTACTTACTTTTAGCATGCGATAAAAAAAAAATCTCTAACTGAATTACTAGTTTACCTTTACAATCATTTCTTAATTATGAATGCTGATAAACTATTATGATTAAATGACGAAGAATGCTTAAACGGATACACGACAGTTACAAAGTACAGATATGCCCAATAAGGTAAGAAATCAAATCGTTTCCCCGCAATTGAAGGAAGCACAACTATCCAATTTGTTCACACGAGCATTGTAGTTTGTATTCTATCCTCTGTTTTTTTCTCGGGTGATGATATCAGTATGAAATGCAACATGCTGAACAGTTACATTCTAATCATGTCTACTAACAGTTTTAATGTTAGTGCTACAATAGCTATTGCAAAAGGATATGGAAACCCGACAGCGTGTTCGTCAAAGCCAAAGTTAAAGGCAAAGCAGAAGTAACGGGTAATTCTAAGGGCTGCTTCGATTTTGTAAAAAAATAAGTATGAAGGATATCATTATAGCTTTATTATCTAGTGCTCTTGCTTCCCATTATTAAGCTGTGCTTTAGAATGAACTATTTTTATTTGTTTATTACTTTGCTTTAAAACCCCATCACTTGATAAAAAGATAAAAAATGAAGAGTTTGTTCGCAAAAACCGATAAGTCCATTTTTGAAGATTTTGAAGTACGGTCTCTGTCATAAAGTACAAAATAATACCTTTTAAATGATATATTGGTCACTACATAAAAAGGTACATTTTTTAAGTCATGGTCAAAAGAAGCAAAAGTTTTCTTATTATTCTCTTTATTTTTCTTGACCTTTAATCACAAATATCTCCATTTGGCAAATATGGACTTCTCGGTTTTTGCGAACAAACTCTTCAAATCTTCCAAACAACATTTGGCGATAGTCACTTTCAAAAGAGGAGATTTTAACAAACCAACAACAACATGTTAGACTTCTTATGCATAGTCCTTTTCTTGCTTTATTCTTGAGTGAACAAACAGAGAGATGCATCAAGAAATAAAACATAACTACTGTCAAATCGTTTCCTCCCTATACATCTAACAAAGCATACGTTGAAAATTTGAGCACTTCCGTCGATTGTCTATGAATATCAAACATCGGTTAATGTCAACTTGTGATAAGTCTATTAGTGTGACATAACTGACTGTAAAGAGGTTTAAAAGAGAATCATTCATTCATTCATTTCATTCCATTTCATTTCCGACGAAAGTATGCAATATTACTTTTGCATATATAAAAGGAAAGTACAAAGTGACTTTTGCACACTCAAGTGAGATCTAAACGCAGGCCATTTTTTTTTTTTTTACAATAAAACAAAACATACTTCTGTATAGATAAAGAAATGCATGGGCAAATTGTAACTGAATCGTAACATTATTCATGGAATTGTAGTGCTCGTCAGAGAAAAGCAAATACAAAAATATCAATAGTGTCTGGGAGACTGAAATTAATCAAAAACGACATGAAGTCACTTGAAACTGATGAGAATATTCTTTTCCATAATTGCTGGCTAAGCACATTGACAGAACCAAAAACTGTGAAATAATCTCGTGACTTTTCATAATCATATTCATTTCTTATAAAGTCACTGACCTATGAATCCCCCAAGCCATTTACAAATACAACTGATATAACAATTGAATCCTTCAAAACTTATTTGACCTGTTCAAATGGTCTTGAATGCCACTGCGCAATAGAAGGAAAAACCGAAAAGCTATACAAAAGGGGTAGTCAGAATTGATAAGAAACAAGGCGACAAAGTCTAATGAATCACATTCGATTAGTGACTACGACAGAGATTATTATGAGGTAATTTGGCTTTCACAAAAACAACAAACAAGCTCAGTTAACTTAAAATATTTGAAAATACTATCATATGTGTCAAATATAAGTCAATATATGAGAATACATGACTTTAAAATTATGCTCTTAAAAAAGAAATTCCCCCATGTTTAAGTTAACCCTTAAATAAATCCCCTAAGTATGACGCCCTAGGTACTCGATCGCAAGCTTTTAGTTTATACATCACTGTTCATGTTTGAAATTATTCGCGAGTACCGGTATGCTTTATCATGATACTGCTTAGTTCTGACCCTTCAAAGCACAGCAGTGACGAAATTTTATTGCTTCGGAATTTTTAGATTTCTTTCAACTTTCAACTTTCAACTTTATTTTCACCTCCATCAAAATGAACAAAGAAATTTATTTACATTGCATATACACGGGATATTTGTGATATAGAACAAAATTTGAAAAGGTACATAAGAAAATTATGAAAATGAATAGTAGATGTGATTACATCTTTGTTAAATACATAAAGCGTATAATACAAGTCAACTAAGGATGAGGATGGAAGTGGAGGGTCCCACTAAGAAGCAAAGCTTGTACGATATGGGACCCTCAGAAAAATACACAAAACATCAATATAAAACACAATAAACGAACCGATGTCAACTGACATCAAAATGATTGGGAAGAGGAAAAAGAGAGAAAAGGAAAGGAAAGCAAAAGAGGAAAAAAAGAGGAAAAAAAGGGAGAAAAAAAAGGGAACTACAGCATGTGCCATCGTGGACGCAAGCAATCTGGATTTCATAATGTAAAATAAGTGATAAAATACAAGCTGGATTGAATGTAATGCAAAACATTTTTTATACGTAGTTATGTTGGTAAGAATGCAGGAGAAAAAAAAAAAACACATCGTTATATTTAGAACACAAACAGGGACATAGTTTAATAGAAGGACTTATGTAAAAAAGAATGATGACTTGACTGAGATGATAAAGGGAAACTAACTCTGTTGGATGTTATAAAGTTTCAATAAAAATGATTTTAATTTATTCTTAAAGGAATTCAGAGATTGAGCTGTAGTAATGTTACTGGGAAGTGAATTCCAGTACTTTGGCCCGTCGTAAATAAATGTGTTTTGAGCCAACAAAGTTCTCATAAATGGCAAATGGAAATCATTTGATCGCCGTGTTGGATAATTATGAATGGATTGATTTCTTTGAAACATTGTGTCAAATATATTTGGGAGATTATTTTTATTATAATTATACATAAATTGTCCTAGATTAAACAAATGCAAATCATTAATTTTCAATATTTTATGCTCATAAAATAGTGGGTCAGTATGGGACAAAAATGCTGCAGTATGACATATAACACGGAGTGATTTCTTTTGCAATAAAAGTAATTTATCTAAGAATGTTTTATATGTATTTCCCCACGCGAGAATACCGTAACTTAAATATGGCAATATTAAGGATGAATATAATACGAGCAGGGACGACAAAGGAAAACAAAACTTAAGCTTATTAATTATACCAATATTACGTGAAATAATTTTACATATACTGTCAATATGAAATTTCCAGGACAGCTTATTGTCAACTGTTACTCCAAGAAATTTTATATGGGAAACATTTTCGAGTGGAGTACCATCTAAAACAATATCAACAGGTAATGCCTCAGTAGAATTGCTAAAAAGCATATATTTAGTTTTTTGAAGATTAAGAGATAACTTATTTGCTTTTATCCACTGGGCAACATTTTCTAATTCTAAATTTATTGTATTAACAAGGGTAAAAAGATTATTGTGTGAAAAAAATAGATTTGAGTCGTCTGCAAAAAGAATAAAAGAAAGAACATCTGATGATCTACAAAAATCATTTATGTAAACAGTAAACAACAGTGGACCTAATAAACTTCCCTGTGGCACCCCACATTTAATATTTAATATTTGTGAATTACAACCATTTAAAGAAACATATTGTTTCCTGTTCATGAGGTAGCTCCTGAACCACTCCAAGGCCTTCCCACGCACTCCATAATGGTGTAATTTGTTAAGTAAAATATCATGATTGATGGTGTCGAAGGCCTTGGAGAAGTCCAGGAACAAACCTATCAAATGAGAAGATTTATCGATAGCATGTGCCACTTTTTCTATAAAACTCAATAATGCATGTGTGGTGCTATGTTTCTCCCTAAATCCAAACTGAGAATTCGTAAATATATTATTAAATTTAAAGAAATTAATAGTTCTTTTATAAATAATTTTTTCAAGAATTTTTGACAATGCACTTAACAAAGAAATTGGTCGGTAATTATTTACATCTAATTTGTCACCTTTTTTAAACAAGGGGATGACTTTTGCTATTTTCATACTTTCGGGAAAGGTGCCATTAAAAAGGGATAGATTAAATATATGAGCTAAGGGATCCGCAATTGACGATATTACCCCCTTTAAAAGAAAATTGCTGATGTCATCGTGTCCAGCACTTTTTTTGGAACTGAAATCAGAGACAATATTAATTATCTCCTGAGTGTATGTTGGATTAAAAAATATTGAACTAGAATTTGGGGGACCCAAAAATTCGGAAAAATGTTTTGTGGAGGGAGGAATATTACTTGCCAGGCTTTCCCCAATTGAAGAAAAATGGTTATTCAAAATATCACAAATTTGTTGAGAATCTTCAACAATTTCACCATCAAATCTAATTTTTGTAATATTTGACTTAACATTTGATATATTCATGGCTTGCTTTAAAACTTTCCATGTATTTTGCATATCATGCCTGTAAAATTGTAACTGATTAGTATAATATTTTTTCTTTTCTATTCGTATAATTTTCGTCAAAGTATTTTTGTAACTAGTGTATTTCAACTTTGATTGCTCAGTACGTTTCATTTTAAATCTGTAATATAAATTATTCTTTCTATTTATTGAACGCAGGAGTGATTTTGAAATCCATGGGAGCCTGGGTATTTTTTTGTAATTAGCTGATTTTTCTCTACGTTTTGGAATACAAATGTCCAAATGTTGGATAAAAATCTTCATAAAATATTCATAACTCATCACTTAAACCCAATATTTCATTTTTGTTTGCTAGTTCAATTTTAAAGTCTTCGCTGCCATTCGACATCATTCTATTAAATATAAATATCGTTGTGCCATGAGGTAACTAGTTAGATTGCACAAGTAAAAGAATGTTTTAGTATCAATTTTCTTATATTAATGTAACTAACAAACTAAGCTGGCCTCTGTTCCTTGAAATTTATGTTAGTACTATAATGTTACAAAACTTAACTTTAAAATGTCGAAAAATGGAATAAACCAAGAAGTTTACAACAAAAAATTAAACGGAAAACCTGCAGTCAGATAATATTCTGGCAGCCTAGGTCCAAAGCTTAATATTGTCTTACGCGATATTTACCTGAGTTTGAGTTAGACCGAGCGAGGCTGCAATCTCGGCGCGCTCGGGCAGGGCAAGGTACTGGGTTTGCTGAAACCGCTGGTTCAGCTGCTGTAGTTGTAGGCTGGTGTATATGGTCCGAGGCTTGCGTAATTTTTTCCCCCTGAGGGTCATCTTGGTCTCAATGGAAGTCTCACTGTCGCTTTTGTGGTCCATGAAACCTGGCAAACGCGACCACAAGAGGCGACATTACAGGTGATCAGCATGGATGGAGTATTTTCAAAGCAGAACATGATTTAGCTATTACATGACTATTAAAAAGTTCCATTCCCATTTTCCCAAGTATTTCATATTGAAACTGCACAAAAGGTACTAAGCCTACTGCAATTTGACTAAAACTTATGAAACAAGCTATAAACATGCACTAACACATTGAATTGAATATTTATCAGTGTTTCTCTAAAAACACTAAAAAATCAGATCCATCAGACTCGAGGAATCTGATTTCTCGTCCTCAATGAAACTCTGAACCACTTTTAGCAACATTTGAATGAAATTCAAATCAAGAATGACATAAAAAGAACATATCACTTCATTTCCTTCAGTGACATCTACCCCCATTCCAGAGTGAGCAACTGAAGGAGATCATGACCAAATTTCTCAACTTTTGAAGTCTTGGTCGAACAGAGACAAACTAGCGTCTGCTGTACAAAATTATCGTTTGTATTTCCCACCTTTGACTTTTTCCTAATATTTTGAGTTTTTCTACTGTCAATTCATTGTCAGCATATGAGGTAGGGATTTCAATATTGGTGTAAGACAAGGAACTATTCAAATCAAACCTAGAGACTAAAATAGTTCCTTCAATAGCAGCATTCTTTTGGGTTTCAACCGCAGATACATCTGTGTCCACACAGCATTGTAAACATATGTTTGTTTTTATTCTTTTGCTTTACTTACACAACCTTTGGCGTTGCTAACTGTTGTCATTTTTTGTCTTATTTTGATAAAAGATAGCAGTCACGCGTAACGTAAGTGTAAGAAGTTGACATAAAGACGCACGTAAAGCAGCTGTCTATCTTGCTCATACACCATTAGTGGAGAAAGTCAGAGCTGTGCACCATTCGAAAGATTGATGAACAGTTAATGTTTTATCTTTTGTGAATATGTAACTGTAATCGTCGAGTATATTTTTGTGTTATGTAAAGGTATATTAAAAGCATTATTTACCATTTCCTGAAACAAAAACCCAGCTTTAGTGCTTCATAATAGTTTAAAAGATGTGAGTTAGGGATAGAAACAACCAATGTAAACATTTAAATCAGTATAAACAATGTTCAGTATATGGTTAAATATACAGAATGTGAACATTAGTTATAACAAAAATGTTTCTAGACTAAACGTCTACAATTATGGTTTATTCAGAAAAATAGTGATATCTCCTTATATTTCAAGCTTTTTTGTGTGATAGGGTGTTTTGTGATACAACTGGCCTACACATATGCATCAAATGTGATATCTCGATAATTTTTTTTTAAGTCATTGCTCCCAGTGGTCAACAGTAACTTTAAGATATTATTCCGTATCATCTATTTACAATGCTGTGACACGAATCTGTTATGTACCTTCTCTTTTTTTTTTTGTCTGTGCCTTGTGACTCCTGCTTATCCCATGGGACAGCCTAGATAGGCTTTGCATATGACATTGTTTTGATAAAGAATACTAAAAAAAACTACATACATATAATCAATTTATACATATATCATTTTTTATAAATATGTCTAGATGTCTTTGCTTTTTTTATTCGTTTTGTTCAAGTGATTATCAATCGTAAGAGATCGTGTAAGAATTCACAACCAGTTACAACCACCGGCAGCAAGACAAGTAGAGGATTCTATTTTCTGTAAAAACGTGTTTTAATATTAAAGAAATAAGTATATTATTCTGCATAGCTTTTTACATCATTGCGTAAGATCCACTCCTTAAAATCTCGCTATGTTCTGTATGCTGACCTATCAAAATAGATGGCTATAATCTCAAATAGGATCTCGAGTTATTAGCGACACTGCGTCCGGAAGAGAACTTTAATGAGGGTCTAATAGACACTCCATCAGCACTTCATATAGGGCAGCATCGTCACTCTCGGTTTCATATCATGCATGAAATCATCGAGATTTTGGACAGTGATAAAATTTTAATTTCAATAATATCGTATCCAAAGAAAGAATGTGAGGATTGGTGGAGGTTGGAAAGATTATTGTAGATGTTGGAACCATGATTGCATTCTTATCGCGAATCATGTCTCATATGAAAGCTTGGACAAAGCACAATCAGAGTTCGGTTGGATATCAAGCTATGTGATCTTACTTTTACTTCTTTGACAAGTGGGGGGGGGGGGCGCCTTGCTGTTGAAAAAAGATACCCGAGAGATGGAAATATATGTGTATATATATATATATATTGCTTGGACGAGGATGTATATCTATATATATATATATATATATATATATATATATATATATATTCATATATATAACTATGAGAGGGAGAAATCGATGGATAGATTTATAAATGAGGGGACGAATAGACGAGGAGATTGGTATGTAAGCAGACAGGAAAGGAGATTAAAAGAAAATTACTTTTGGGAGAGAAAGAAGGACGATTGATGGAGTGAGAGAAAAAATGCATTGCATTATAAAGGGCTACAAACCCAGTAATGACTACAGCCGGATCGATATTTATGTACTGTGGTACCTTTTACACACGACTGCGCAAGATTTGATGGTATACATTCTATTTGTTGAAATACAAATTATCTTTATAACAACTTTCTATTCGCTTCATATGTTGTCTCGGATTTCAAGTTGCAATTTCGTGGAGATGTGTTGAATGGAAACGAAGTTAGTGCAGAGTTAACGTGACTAAAGAACCAACGGGCTCTGGTGGTTTTACGTTTCAAATAGCTCCCTTCCTTAAAAAAAAAAAAAAAAAAAAAAAGGAGCAGAATTACGCGAAGGCGCTAATCCCGTTAGCTTACAAGGGATCAATGCGTAGATGTGTATACCGCGCTATTAGTGAGTCTATTTGCCCCGCTGTTCTCCCTTTCTCCTGTTTGTTCAATTTCAAAAAACCCGAGTTGCGTGAATTTGGAATCAATGCGGCTAATCGGGTTTGTCGATATTTTGTCAGGGGAGCAACCTCTTAATAGTTTCAACCACAGCGCCCACAGAGGGGGAGATCTGCACCCCTCTCCAACCCTCTCAATTACATGGAATTTCTACCATTGGTCAACGTGACACAACTCAATAATCGGACAACGGTAAAAATGAATGAATACACACACACACACACACAAGCCGCTGCTTGACCGAAAACACTAAGATAAATGACTTTGCAATGAACTTTATTCAATACAATTTGCCCATCGCTTTATGGGACACAAACGTAGCTTACACATTCAGGTCAATTTCTTATGCATAGACTATTGGTGTGGATTCACGTATGGGTAAGTCCCAAATAGCCCGCTACAGATGCTATAAAAGGTAGAAATCACACACCCCTATTGTAGAGAAAAGCAACAAATGAAACTGTACAAAATATGACTCCCATAATAAATCATCTATTCAATATGAAGTGAACGTGTGAATACCTCGGAAGTCAATCCTGCCCTGTGGCTGCTCTGTAAAGTTGCTTTTTTTTTTCCTGTAAAGATGTTTTATTCGTATACTTCGAAACTTCATCGGAAAAAGACTTACAGCACCGTTCACAGTAGTTTATCGCTTTTCTGAATTAAAGAAATAACTTATATTTTCTTTTGTCGTAATTGACACGACAGGTGTGGTTATTTTTTTTTTGAATCTTTTTCAATCTAAAACACGTTTGTGTTTTTTTTAAACAAGACACGATATGCTTTTATATCATTACCATCATATTATATCAACTATCGAATGCTCTAACGGTCATTATATAAATTTTGCATATATATATATATATATATATATACATATAATTATATATAAATGTATTGTGATCCACGCCTTACAAGTTCCATTTTTCAGTGGATCATTTTTCCTTCGCTAAAAGAATTTCTGTTACCATATAGCAAGGTCTGCGTTCTTCTCGCTATATAATTATCCCTACATATACTTTGTATTGCACTTTGACTTTAATTTCTTTCAAATTGCATAACAATATGATTTGACAATAATGTATACTTTGTATGTTGCGTCACTCTTTGTTTGATAGAAATAAAGCACAATTGAATTGAATTGGCAAAAGAAAAAAAAAATAACAGAAGAATTAAGTAGTCAGTATTTGTGCTGCCAAGAAGATAGAACATCAATCTATAGTTTGTGTTTAATGATATATGCTGAATGACTGTAGCACACTTGTGATATCAAATGCTTTCTAATTTCACTGCTGATTTTTTTTTTTTTATGAGATGCTATATCAATATTCCTAATAGTAATTTTTGTAATCCTTCAACAAAAAAGAACAAGCAAACAACTAAATCTTGAAATGTGTCTGTGTTCAACTCGCAAATGATCAATACGAGTTCCTTCTATAATGTTTGGAGAGTCAAGTCAGTACGATGCAGTACGATGAACGTCATTGTTCATGTAAAATTGCTCGACGGTGAAAAAAATTATGAAAAGTGACAAGTTGTTATAGTTGTGACAAGCTACTGAAATCCTTGCATCTGATTGGCTGAGAGAAAATTTGTCATAGATATGTGACAGTTGTCACTGATAACAAGTTTTATGAAACGGGGCCCAGATGTGATGATGAAACAGACTGAAAGACACAGTGAAATGGCAAGCACCCTTTTTCGATGGATGGCGCCATCAGTGAAACAGTTGTGTGTTTTACATCAATTATATAGCGCAGTGCTAGAAAAAAATCCGGTCTTTGACTATAACAGAATAAATCGATGATTCCTTCAACAAATGTCGGATTGTATCGGAATGATAGTCACGGCTTAGTTATTATTTTCAATCGATTTACACCGCACATGCCACTTATACGTATAATGGTCATTCTTGTCACAAATCTTTCTATTTACTTTTCAAGCTACCATCTCAGCTGAAAGTAGTGTGTCAAAAGCATTTGACACTTACAAAGTAAGAATAATTAGCAAACTCTTATAATTGCAGTCATTTTTGGTCTTCATTGTGAACGTAATATTTTTTTATTGATGGAAGCAAGGAACAATGACTCGGGTTAAATTAGAACACTTTAAAACACTGCTAATATAGTATAACAATGCAGTAATGACAATTAAAATGATTGCTAAATTTGTTCCCAGGGGGTAATATTTCGTATCAATTTTCTCATCATTATCTGGGAACTTTTTGCTTCTATGAAAGATTGTCTTTAATATCATGGTAACATCGTCCTTCAAGAGGTGGGATTTCAACCAGAATTTAATGTTCACCTGTTGCACGTGCACTTAAGATGTTTCAAACACATTCTGAAGGTTTGAGAACAGGGGGAGTTCTTTGCGCATTTACAACACACGAGCAAATGAATTCTCAGTCGATGAATGATCACACACACACACACACACGCACACACACAAATATCTAATGCTGTCTTTCAAGATGAAGTAGACTGCGCTACATTTTGTCATTGAAAATGAAGGAGCGAAGCCTTCATCCACTCTTGATTAGCCATTGTTAGGAATCTTAATGATGTATGGTATTGGGTTTTACGACAGTAGCCCTACATGTAGGAATGAGATCAGCATATGAAAACAGCATTAATCACTTGATTATGGGTCTGGAGGGATAATTACAGAGCAGTTTTAAGGTCCAGCGATGCGGCTCAATAAAGAACAGAACATTCCATAAAACGACCCAACGCTGCTGTATAGGAGACCATATCGATTTGAATTTTTGGCAATCGGTGGACAAGACATAAGAACAGTTCCATGAAGTCTCTCCTATTATGTAAACCACATGCTGATAGAGAAAGAAAATGCCCATCGGCATGCGCTGTCTCACAAGAAGACGCAGTAAAATTTTGCATTTCCATGTACATTGCTATTCAACAGTTAAAGGTCTCTAGGAAACGTCATCAAAGATTAATGTGATGAAAGCCACAAATTAAAATACACCCCATAGACTAGGAAATAGAATTTATATAATGTTATATTAATAGTCAGTAATCAAATGCAATCAAATTAGAGTTATATTTTGCACATATTATTAAACGAATCATTTCTAAACGTTATTTCCTTGAGAATGCATTTCTCAACTACAGAAAAAGGACCACCTAGCTACACTGATTGCATCGCAGGGACTTTGTACAGAATGTAACAGACATAACAGACATAGACACCATAATTTTGGACAGAGATGCATGCATGCCGTGGTGTTGTGTTCCCTTTGCTGGATGCTTCCACCATGGGGTCCATGCTTCCGCTAAGTATTCATAGTAGGGTGTAAACTGTACCCCCTTCCCTTAAATGAACAGGGGTAGACTTAACACTTGCAATTACTGAAGAACCGAAGTATCCTGACGAATAAGATTACATGTTCTCTGTCTAGAAGAACCAGTTAACTAAACACTTGTACTCCCTTAGGAACTGGACCATCCTCAGGATTAAATAATGACTATTCATTTTTTTCACAATACTGTCAAGATTGTATCGGTCCTTTTCTATCGACGTGAAATGATATCAAACGCAATCAATAGTGATATTCTCATATGTCTATACGGACATTCAAAGTATGTTACTTTCATTTTAGCAAATGATTCAATTTAGAAAGAACGTGGAGACATAATTTTAATGCAGTATTTTGTGTTCTTAAAATTACCGTTAATATCATTCCCATCTAGGTAAAGTGATACAATATAATCATCAACATGATAACAGTTTTGGTGTATACAATGTGAAAAGTCCTGGAAAGGACTGTGGAAAGAAGAGATATAACCATTAGTCTGATCTTCTCACGACCTCGATATTCCCTTTTGTTTCATAGATTCAAGAAAAATCTATGTGTATCTGAATTTGTTTAAAGATGTCCTGAGGAATAACAGTAATTCAAATGTGATATGTAAAGTCTAAGAGTGTACAGAAATGTCATTGCTGCTAATATTCTGAAGGGAATCATTATATTTCCGTAAGTGTATGAATCCACTACATTTCTAGTTGCAAACTGAATCTGAACTAAAAGCACTTATGAAGTAAAAGCCCCTGATGAAAATGTTAATAGCAAGGTGTGGCTTGTAAATTTCAATTTATCAATTATAACAATTTCACTAAGCCAAGACATGAATCACATTTTTGGTAGAGCTAAGTGATGCATTGCAGTTTTTTTTTTCAACTTAGAAGATTCCTTGCTAACTTTCATGAGGTACGAAGAGAGATAATACGAGTAACCTGTTGAGCAGGTCATAAAAATTTCAAGTATCATTAGTCCCAGATAAAGAAATGCATGTTTCTCTTGATAAGCACAGTTTCAGCTGCAAGGATTCGCCAGCTATTCCGACGAAATTTCTTGCTCATCCATTTTAAGATCCCTCATTATCAGCTTGTTATAGGTATTTACATACTAGGTAACAATTTACAGTCGTGTCACGTGGGTTCGTATTTCTGTCCTGTTTGTCCTGTAATATCTGTCCTGTTTTTAATTATTTGATATTTTACTTTTGTAATTAAGAAAACCCAGGTTTTAGGATCAGTTGCCTGAGTAATAAACAATCAACAATCTATAATTTTTTTGTTTTGTTTTACCTATCACTTTTAATCTCAGAGCATAAATGAGGCAATACGACTGGCTTGAAACCCTGTATACATATACATTCTTTTGATTTGTTGATTACCACCAATTCTTATCTTGCAGTCTACAAATGTATACAACGGCCATTTTTAATTCTTTTTTTTTTATTTCATGCTCTGTGGGGAAAAAAAATGAAAAAATGAATTGATTGGAAAATTACCTTCGTCACTCCGCTCTTTTATGAATGAACACATGACAGTGTTTAAATAATGGTGAAAGTTCAGTATTTATGACTCAAATGCGGTTGAATTTATGAGCTCATATGCATCAATCTATCTGATTCACAAATGAATTTGTATCAGTGCATAGATTTACTTGTTTCTACAAAGTTTTCCGGTGTATAATTCTAGACCTTTCTAATTGATTCTAAACGAGACGTACAGCTGCGATACATTACTTTATCTTACCTTTTCGACAAAAAATACAAGAGATGGGGAATTTTGTATGTTTTACTTTTGTGGATATCTCCTGTCTTTCTTGAAGTAAAAACAAAAAGCTATTGTTTAAGAAATGCTATATCATCTCGGCCATGGAAAGGAGTTGAATTCGCTAACATCCTTACTTAATGATTTCGTCATTTTAATGACGAGCTAATATACAAGAATATTGCATAGCTATAAAGCATGCTGTTGATGAAATTCGCTGCATATGCGATGTTCTGCACTTAAGATGCATCAGCGTTCCTCGCTACTATAAATTATGCAATGATATGATGATTCCCACTAATCGCACTGCCATCTAAAAAAAAAATGCGAGATGGGAAACTTTTTAAAGACCCATTGGTCAATGGCTTTGAAGTTGGATGCATGGTAGAGCTGAAATGTATTGTAAATATGCGAGGAGCTGTGGAGGGGAGTCCAAGCTCATCACTAACATTGCGTGAGCAGAAGGAATAATTACCAGCTGTAGCCATGTGTGAAATTGTATGGACTTTTGCTGATAACTTTGAAGTTCTTTTGCGATGACTAATCTTTTTTTTTCTCTCTCTCTCTCTCTCTTTAGTTGACCGCTTATCACAGACACTGGTCATTTTTTTTTCAATAAAGGTACACCCAAATGCTGAACAAGTATTTTTTTTATACTTGCCATCCCCTTTTCATGGTGGCAAACAGAGCATGTCACTGTTGTTATTTGAAAAATTAGTGTTAAAGTTGCAACGTCAGGTCCAGAAGACTCTAATTTTCTCCTTTTTTTGGCAATTGTTTCGTTCGTTCATCTTCGAAATAAGAATAAACGACACCTTTTAACTGAATGTATCATGCAATAGGGTTGATTAGAAGCCATGTCTTGTGTTAACGTTTTGCAGTTGCTCGGATTCTCTCCGCTAGACAAATGAGATATGATCTGTATTAAACTTACCGTTTTTGTTTTCGGTTTTTATGTCATCTTGAAATTTAATCTGTCATACTCCAATACATTTTCTATGCATTTGATTACATGCAACATTTAGGTTATGAAGCTCGGAAACCGGTAGCAATCACTGGCTAATAGCACTTGAATAGAACCACCTTAACATAAAACATCGTTGAACTCACACGAAAAAGAACAGAATACAGTATGGCCAGAGTTTGGTATGTATGATAAACTAAACTTGTGATAGTTACGTGGAAATGCTGCACTTGGGCCTAATTAAAGATGTCTTGTGTATCTATATCTACTGTGGATATTTACCTTCTTTCGTTGACAGGGATGTTATATGATCCGGTGAGTCGTAAATCGGAGGATGCCCAGCCATTGGAGTGTTCATGAAATGGTAACTGAAGTGTCTTGTCTGGCCCATCGGCCCCATGCCACTCAGGGACGGGTGAGTGTCCGGGCCGCTGGAGTTAGCCATCGGCCTCCTACCAACGGCGCTGTATGGCATTGGGCGGGAATACGGCGCCCCTGCTCCGGCAGCAGTTGGGTGGTGGTGGTGATACGCCATCGGTTGCTGGATCTCAGTGAAGGCCGAGCGGCTGGCGATGTGCTGGTATTCCCCGTAGCCGTCAACCATGTGGTTCATCTTGCCGATCTCGAACGAATACATCAATTCTGAGCCAGGATGGGACAAACGACTAGAAGTTCCGGCAAAACATTCAGGCCAGTGACGGCGTGTTAAAACTCCAAGTTTGATGACAAATGACGACTGGTGTCCTTCCTAGAGCGTCTGTATTTCTCTTCCCTCTTTTGCCCACGAAGAAGTGAACAGTAGTAGGCCTACCACTCGCTTTCGCAACAGAGCTAATGTCGCTTATACTGCACCGAGAATCCAGACCAACTACGTTCATACCAGTTGTGCATTTCAATCGATTTGGTATCTTTGGAATAGGCAAAGTTATCTATTCAACGTTAAAAAGTTAAGATGTCATCATTGAACATACCTGACTCCTTCGAGCGTCGAGGGAAAAGGCTTTAACTAAGGTTTGATTGAAAAAGAGAAATAAAAATCGTTCATGGAATACTGTCGATGGAGACAGACAGGCCAGGACCAGCGTACGACAATTTTTTTAATGTAAATCACACATAATAGATTTCAAACATGAAACCATTTCTTCTTCCGAATAAAAACACTTTAGCTCCGTCCAGCCTGACTAAGCTCGATTTGTAGTCCCTGTGGTGCGATAAATCGGTTTTGTTTTCTCCTGCGGATTGCGCTTTGTGTCGCCCCGACCGCTAGCTCGCCGCGGTGACTCCCGTCTCAGACAGTGAAATGACCACCCTGGTAGCTTCGATGAGTCTCGCACAACACAAAACAGGTCGTGCCAACAATAGAATGCGTGTGAGGGACTATCGGCAGGGAGAATAGCACCGGTCGAGGCCGTACAAAGCAAGGCACGTTATGAGTGAGTGCCACACTAGTCATAAGAGCATTGGTCGGCAGAGCCACCGGCGCCAACGTGACAAGACACGCCGCCCTCACCGCTTTCACTCAAAAGGCGTCGCACTTGTCTCTTTTCTTCCACTCTCAGGGATGTAGACATGCAATGAAGATAGTCAAACGGGGGCGACAGGCCATTAAAAAAGAAATAAAAAGTAAAACCAAAGTGACTCTCATATCAGGTTGTGTTTGTCATCGGCGAAGATTTTCTGGCATAACGGTCCATGATTCAGATTAGCATGAGTGACTTTTACAATGCTGTTGTTGCCTTGCTTTGGATTATTTGGTCCACTGCCTACCTTTCGGTCCATCAAGAAATAATAAAATTAGGTAGATATTGTTGCTGCAGGGTTAAAAGAGCTCCAATGAGTCATGGCTCCATTCATTTTGATATTGCTTAAAAGATGAATACATATTTTATACAATGTTATGGCAATAATGAAATATGATATGTTATGTTTTAGCATTAAAGCAAAAGTTGTGGTATCAAAGCGATATTCTACTATTTCATTTGGTCAGTTCTTGACATGATTAAAAGTGAAATACCGTTGCCTATGGACGCTATTGATTTTGTTTGTTGCTGTTGATTCCATTTTGATTTGGTTGTTAATATTGTATTTTTGTGTCCTGCTTCGGAGCAAACGCAGTGGCGCAAAGTGAGCAATATCCAGAGAATAAAAAAGAGGCGTAATTGAGAGTGCAATATATGACGATCAACTTCGCTGGCTGCATATTGAATGTACCCGTTTTTTGATTGGTTGTCGGGAGCCAGTTGTGGAGGGGGAGGGGGCAGTGTGCAACCAATAGTCGCGATACAACCAGGGAGGTAAGCACCTCCCTGATAACACAACGCATGATTGGTACACATGTATTAGGAGTGTCCCGTTCTATCACCAGATCACAAGGAATAGACTTGCAGGTTTTCTTCATGTTATTACATTTTCTCTTATTTTTTTAAAGTAATATTACGCCTGCAACTTCCATGTAGACCTACTGCCTTATATTCTTTTACAAGGTCTGTTTTCAATGCATATTTGATTTAATAAGGAACTACTTCTCAAACTTGTTCAATCTCTCATTTTCAAGCGATTTCTTAAAGACGTGAAAAAAAAGACGAAAGCAAAAAAAAAAAAAAAGCTTGTTGGTTGCATGATGCTCACAGGAAGTAAGTAGCAGCACTTTTACCGCAATTAAGGAATATGTTGACTTTAAAATTAAACATCGTCTCTACCCGACTTACTAATGCTTTCAGCCAGATACCATCAATATGGTATCCTAAGCTGCTTAAAGCAGATTGCATCTTTAGAATTCATCCATACATAAGATCATAAATATGGGTCTAGTCTCTCTCACACAATCTTATTCTTTATCTCTTTCTCTCCTATCTTCCTCCTCCAGACTAGTTTGCATGTATGAACATATTTTCAAAATGCAATTAAATGTAGATGTATATTATATAACTATATATACATATATATATATATATATATATATATATATATATATATACCCTCACGCACGCACACACACACACACACACATATATATATATATATATATATATATATATATATATATATATATATATATGCACAATCGATATAATCTAAATGATGTCCCTTAACTAAATGTTTATACATATTCATTTCATTTCGTGTGTTGAATCTTGCATCTTCGTCAAATGTGTTAAATCTTCTACATGATAGAATGTGTTACAAGGCAGTGATTCATGTTTCATGATTTGGATATGAACAAAATGAACATGAATGTGTCTGTGTATCAGAGAAGTGAGATTACGTCAAATTTTACGAAACATGGATAAGTTTCCCCCGGATTTTAGGATACAAACACAAGCGTGAACATATCGACGAACACTCAGACTTACCCAAGTTTTGCTTTTTGTTTTTTACACCACAGTGATCACACATTTAAGATTGATACATTCCGTCCAAAATCAAACAAAACAATGATTATCATTCAGTGGAGGATCCAGAGAGGGCGCCCCTCTTTATTTTGTGTAAAACAATAGAAATAAAAAGAAAAATGGGGCGCGTGTGCCTCCCCCTTAAATTTTGTAAAGGCGCCTCCCCTTTACCATGTTTACAGAATTTGTGGATCCGCCCCTGTTAGTGCATAAGTGACAGAACAAAAAACAAACAAACAAACAAACAACCTCTCCATAGTTTTCGTCTCTCTACTCGTTCGTGGAAAAGATGACAGATTTGGCACATGATTATAATTGTAAGACACCTGGGCGTTTAAGCGTTTAATATCTTTTTCATTTCAATAGTGACAGGCTGATGACAAGCCACTTTGTAAATACACCTGATGAGATCTTGACATTGTAATCGTTTGACACATACACATACTATCGAAATGATAATTCCTTATCCTTCCCAGTGAAAATACACTCATTTTGTAGTTTAAAAAAAAAAGAAATTCGGGGGAGATGCTAAAAACAAAAACACTTCAACAAGTGAAATTTGCTCAACTGTGAGTTATTGTGCTGAAATCAACGACATAACATTATGTCATGTTGATGATTCTATGAAAAACAAGTGGTATTGTAACTAGCAGACAACAATGTGATGGCGATTCTTTTCATTTCGCTGGAAAGCGTTGGGCGGTTTTAATTATTTCTATGAAAATATTGAAATCGGTTAAGGTGTGTTCTTCCTCCTGTACGAGTCCTCGGCCAACGAGAGCCGTGGACGGGGTAGGCCCGGCTGTGAACCGACCGGCACCGCTCGGTGAGCAAGACTGACGCGAATGCGGTTAAGCAGGTCCCCCCGACGAGCGTCAGTAAAAGGATTATAGCGACGAAAGGAATAGGGACGAAATCCATGAGGTAACTCTTTTTCTTCGATCACCGTTCCCCCACCATTGTCGTTATCATTCTCGGTGGCGTCAATGGCCGTTGGCTCTTCGCTAACAGTTTGTTGATCATCATTATAATTGCCCTGGTTTCCATGATTGTTGACGCCCTCGTCTTCATGGTTGCCATGGTTACCTCCATTTGATTGATGGTTGTGATTTTGACCAGTGCCACTGTCAGTCTGTGGACTAGACGAAGTGCTTCCATGTGACGGTATTGTTGTATGTGGTTTCATATTTCCCTGTGACGTTGTTGCAGTGAGTGGTGCATTTACACGAGTTGACATCTCCATTTGTTGTTGCGGGTTGCCATGCGGTAGCATGGATTGTTGCTGCATGTCCCCATGTGGCGGCATGACCGTTTGTTGCTTAGGAGTTGGGTGTGGCTCCATGGCCGTTTGTTGCTTTGGAGTTGGGTGTGGCGGCATAGCCGTTTGTTTCTTTGTAGTTGCGTGTGGTGACATAGCCGTAGCGTGGATAGCAACGCCATGTGGTGGAATCGATGTCTGGGAGCTTTGCCCGCCCTCTTGTAGGAGATCAATGGCTTCATCTATGTCGTCAGCCGCGTTGTCCAAGAGTTGTTTTGCCATGTCCACTTGGCTACCACTCTCTGCTGATGTTGATGTAGGTTGTGGTGTTGGCAGCGAAGTTGTAGTCGATGGCGCTTTGGGCGTTGGTTCCGGTCTGACAGGAAAGAGCGACCCTAAGACGTTGCCAACTCCGATGGCGGTTTCGACCGCTGCCAGTCTGCTATTCAGCAGGTATTCTATACATAGGAGAGTTTGTCGGTTAATGGTCACGTCAATTCTAGTCGACACGAAGCAAAACTTCTGGAAATCGAATATAGATGATTGAAATTTCTCTTTTGACATCTTTGAAAAAATTTCTTTGCATTTTGATTTCCAAAGCATATAGCAAACATTGATGTGTTGACTTTGGACTGTGGTCCATGGGTTTTTCTTAAAGCCCAAGACTAGTTGTAGTTATATTACTTTAATGCCACTAAGTGGACTAAGTGGATGATAGACAGTTCAAATTCCCTTCTTTATCTGGTATTTGTGGATGCGCCCATATTCAACGACATTAACAAATCTGGCTGCAGCCTATGTAAGATAATGCAAGCCCACAAACATTCTACTGTCAAGCTAATCTTAGATTTGTAGGGTATATAATGGGGCAAAGGAGCAAAGAGTACAGCACTAGTTAAGAGTATTTATAAGCACATCTCAAAATTGGCTGTTTTCCGTAAACCATTGAATCAGAAAAAGGCTGACATAGTGACATTAACGTGCAGAAATACTGCTAATTTCTCATATCTCTTCACTTCCCACAAGTTCAGAACTCACGCCACTATTGTTGAAATTTAAAACAAAAACCAAACAAGCAAGCCAGTAACAACACCTCAAGCGACTGACTGTACCATCACTTGATTGCTTTTGCTTGTCTTTCGGGAGTGTCAAGAAGCTTACCCTGTTGGAAAGAACGCAGTGCCCCACAGTGTGATAAATACAGTATGAAACACAGTGTGAAATCTCTTTACATTGTTAAATTCGAACGTTTTAACAGTGTGAACACAATGCTAGTCATCAATTCACAGTGTGAAACAAAGCATTACTTTGTGAACTTGTGAACACTATATGAACACCACACCACAGTGTGAAATCATCTTCACATTGTTAAATTCGAGCGTTTTCACATAGCTAACTATGTGAACACACTGTGGGACACTTTGTTCTTTCCAGTAGGGTCGGCTTGAATGGAACTTGATTCATTGCCAGTTGGTTGTGAATTTGTAGTAAGTTTACTCTTACGACTTCTCATCAGTTCCTTGATGTTCTCGGCCAGGGTGAACAGTCGGGCGTTGATGTCATTCACCATCGATGCCAGCACTACAAAACAACACCAAGCAAGATCCCGTCATCATTTTCTTTTCTGAATTCATTTCTCAACTGCCATGGTTCTGCTACTCGAAGTATTTTGAGAAGAGCAGATGCGCACAATTTGGGATCGTAGAAACAGAACTGATGATGCGTCAGTAAGATGAGTGAACATTTTACGGGAAACATGAATTCTTACTTGCGACTATCGGTTGCAAAATTTGGCGCCATAATTATTCGATTGTTCATTTACTTGCTGTTGTTGTTACTTCCATCATTTATGAACAACTCAGTCTTTTCTTTTTTTTTTAAATCTTCTGTTCTTTCCTAAATCTCTGTTTAGATTTTTTTCAATCTCTTCTTTTTCCAAATTCGGTGAGTGTTCATATTCATAATCTGGACCCTGGTATTATTTTCAGCCTCTTTAAAGCATTTGAGTGAGTCAACATATGACAGTTAAAAAAAAGAAATGGAATGATTATTATGGTATTATGGAAGAGAGGTGACACGAATATCAAGTATAAACATAGCTATATACTCACTCTCTGCAGCCTCTCGGTCGATCCTGGCCTGGGCTGCATCTGTAACGTTCACATTAGATTTGTGTGAGAGAGCTGTAATACTGCTCCCATAAGGAGAATTTTGTCTCTTAAAGTTTACATTGATTTCTTCTTAATTTTGGATCACCAGTGTTCCATCGTATGTATGTTTGTTGATATTGTGTATTCTACTAGCTTTCATTTCAGTTCAACATGTACGAACAAATTTATGAAACTGTTCTTGCTATCAGTTTTGACGTCCGCGTTTTGTATATATTACGCGCTATCGTGTAGTCCCACCAAGAAGGAACTAGACAGGCGAGGTCCCACTCTATTTGCTGAAATTGCCACCGAGAGGAAGCCCGCAGAAGACCCCGCGTCTATCGCCGGTGAGTGTACCGTACGTCAAGAGGTCGCCTACCCTTCCCAGATGTCAAGTTCAGTGCCGCATGCCTTCTATTACCTTAACAATGAGTGCACCTCGATCACTTCACGTATTCTGTCAAAGAACTTTAAGGGGCACGTAACATCAGAGGTTCGGAGTTAACACTGGACGCAATATGCGTTACCAAGGAATGCGGTGTGTGGAGAAGTCGTGGATGTCGGGCATGTGCTAAACTGGGGCATGCAGGTTGCAGTGTGGATGTGTGATTATGTCTGCATAATTTTAGATTTTTATTCAAATTTTAGATTTTTATTTAAATATTGATTAATGGTTACAGAATTATTCATTAAACATGCTTATACAATGGTGATATACGAATAGATTTTTTTTTTCATGTATTGCTTTCTATACAGTATCGGTCCAGTGATTTTTTTTTTCTGATGTTTTGCAAAGTATATCTTTAGAATAAATAATTTGACAGTTTCGTTGTTTTGTTTTGTTTTGTTTTGGTTTTTTTTTTTTTTTTGGGGGGGGGGGCTTAAGTATATATATGAAGGATGCTGCGTAATACACCTTTATCTATACTCGGTGTTTGTTTTTTTTTTGTGTGTGTAAAATATGTGGTGCTATTTTTTGTGCAATATCGGTATACCTATTTGTACTTAATTGTGATTTCTTATGTGGATGTTATGTATGATCGTTCAACGTGTTCTATTTAAGTTGTAGGTATTTATATGTCATTGCAATGTATTTTAGTCTTCCTTTTGATATAATCAGTTTTTTATGAAAATCGAATGAAAATGAAAATGGAGTCTTGCGGGAAAACTATCTCGATGAAAGTGACTGCTATAGAACATTTACTGTTTCTTGGGAACGTGAAAGGTATGTTATTAATCTTGAAAGATCTCGGAAAGGACATTTATGGTATGACTCTGCTATCACGATCCGTCAAGACAAGGAATAATGACACACTTCAAACAGCTATTCTTGCACATATCAACAGCTATACGTAGCGATCTCTTTATGTTTACGCCATATGATAAAATGTGCAATAGAAGTTGCATGGCGGAGACGGGGGTATTTTCAGACTACACTGATTTGAAGACGGTAAAGTCAGGTACAGTCAAACCTGCCTTAGCGGCCACCTGTCTATAGCGGCCACTGAAAAATCCCCCCGAGAGAAAAGCCCTGTTAAAGACCCTGTGTATAGCGGCCACCTGTCTGACGCGGCCAGCGGCCACAAATTTTGTTTCCCGCGGTAGATTTTAACCTGTCTATAGCGGCCACAGAGCCGGTAATTCAGCGTGTTTTTCTGACTTGTGGCCGTGCCAGACATTCATGGGCAACTTTCAGTGATCGCCACCGCTGCAATCGTCACTTATTCAGTCATAATAATGCACTAGTGTTAAGCTTTCTTCACGACTGTACAACATGCTACTATAATGTATATGCAACAATTCATGAACACCGGCATTGTTCAATGCATGAAACACACGTGTGCATACGGACGCATGTACATGTACACTAAGTACATATTATACCTATGCGATGTATACAGCGATGATACATGTACATGCATAGGCAATGCACACATATAGTTGGATAACCTGTCTATAGCGGCCACCTGTCTATAACGGCCACTTTTTTTCGTTTCCCTTGGGTGGCCGCTATAGACAGGTTTGACTGTATATTGATCTTGTCCTTCGCGTTTTCATATGGTCATATTTACCAAGTGTCTTTATTTTCAGGCTTTTATATACGAATACCATACATGTAATTGCTGATATCACAGTCAGTCAACATGAGATTGAACTTGCATGGGCTACCGTAAAAAGAGGCTTCAACAATACTTTGAAGACAATCGATTTATGTGCAAAAAGACTGCATTATTACAAAAAGACATAAAGCGTTCTACTTTGCGATGTGTCGACAAACCTAGATACTACCACGTTCAAGATTATTGTCCAGACAATAATCGTTGTCCAAATAATGAGTTATCTATAATTTCATAATTGTCATTGTAAAAAGAAAAAGTGATGTTTCCCTTGCGTGTCGAAATAAGAGACAAGACTAATCAATAATCGTTTAATCATTGATATTAGGTCGAAACTCACCGTCTACTGCATCGTCGTCATCACCGTTCCCATTTATTTGACCTTGACCGTGACTGTGACCGTTGTCATCGTCGTCGAGATGCATATCTTTGTCTCTCCTAAGGAAATGGACCATTGCCTCCTTGACGTCAAGACGGTACGACGACGGGTCGATCTGTATCATCGCGTAAATAGATTTATAAGGATATCACGTGCTGCGGGGTTTTGTGGGTTTTTTCAACCTTTCTAATGTTATCTGACTTGAGGGTCAAATTAATAAAAGAAAATGGTCAATTGACAAATGGATAATGAGTAATGTATCTTACGTGGGGAGTTTGAAATAAATATAAGGAAATTGCAATAAAAATTTGATGAAACAGTTTCAATAGACACATTCTTGCTTTTTCTTCTTTCACTTTGTTGTTACGCTGCGTTTCCTCCGACTCTACTATTTGTGGACAAATTGATGTAAATTTAATGAACGAACAAATTAATGGATAATGCAAAAATGGTAATGAATAATGTAAATAACAAATATCCTTTCACACTACGTTTCTGCCTCTCTCTTTTTTTTTTTAAAGTCTATAAAAAGCAAGCAGTCCGTAATTCTACCCTAAAACCGTTGAAAATTCGACCGCCAGCTACATGTAAAACCTATGCTTTTGAGTGTGGTCGAATCTTGGTGCAAGATTTTACATTAATGAGTGTTCGAAGGACCCTGAGATTATGTAAATTTAGTACACTAGATCGAACAACATATGAGTAAAGGTGATGAACAATTGTTAATCAGGAAGAAAAACGAAACAGTACTCCACCATGTCCACGAAGTTACGCATTTTATGGGCTCATAACATGCTCAGGGTTAAACATGATTGGAGAAAGAGAAGGGCTGACTAAATGAATTTGTCGCTTTCGGGGCGTGCCAGGAGTATACAACACACGTTAAATGCTTGAGTCAAGTGCACATCCAACGTTACACATCAGCGTAAGTTTACGGAATGTCGATGCATCTTCAAGAAAGACAAGCAATGTTTGCCTACCATATCTGCACTTCTTCGACTACGGTCGGGTCGTTGCTCGTCCTTGATCTCCAACGTTGCCATATACGCCTTGGCCTTGACATCGCACACATTGTAGGCGAGCACCGCTAAGACAAACCAAAGGCAAGCCGGAGACATGATAAAGTTTTGTCTTCTTCCTTTCTTCATGTTCTTGATGCTTCAATGTCTTTTGAATGTTTGCTGCTTATGATATCGCGCCACCTTCAGCATGCAAATGCCCGACTGGGTCTGACGCTATGCACGAACAGATGATGGATATACCGAAAACACAATCTTCATGCAAATATGAGCAGGCTTCATCCATACAGGAGGACTGCCACTTTGCCCTGTACACAGCATTGTACAGAAATACAGAAATTTATGCACACGTCTTTAACAAAGCTTGCACGTGACAATTACAAGGCATGCTTTAGCTGTTTAGCTTTGCCCGACATGGTAACAACTATGCATACAAACGACATTCCTAACATTTAAATGCATTCAAGATGTACATAGTAGCCCAGTACTCTCACAGCAAGGAGAATATTCATAAATTCCAATACTAATGGTCTCTGTACTAACATCATGTCGAGGTCGATCCTCAAATGCTTTGCTCTCTGTAGTCACATTTGTCACTGCACGCTGGTGACATTCCTTGATGAGGCATGGTAGGATTTTGATAATCAGGGGGAGAATGCTAGGTCAGGGAGACGGTTGTATGTATAAAGGGCTCCCGCTCCTTATCATATGGGCCCTATTTTGGAAACTATGATATGTTATCACTTTCGTTTGTCTGATGACAAGACGTTAAAACAGCGTCACCGGGAATAGATAACATGCTGAAAATACAAGCATTTCTTTTGTCCTTTTTTGTGACCTTTGCCATGCGAGATTCTGGTATATGAGGCCTGACAATTAACCGTACGCATGGCATCTTGTTAGCAATTTAGATTTTGCTATTCATGATATGACATTTAATGTCGTGGCACAATTCTTATAGGTGTATTGTCGTACACTTATAGTAACTTAAACTTAAAATGCACTTAAGGCCGTGTCACACCATTCCGGGCAAGCTACGCGGGCTTGTGGCGAGGAGGTAGTTTCCACCACGTAGAAGATTTTCAGCGGGCGAACAAGAAATGTTTGCAATTTTCATTCATGCCTTGTCATACCGTACGGGGAAGTTTTGCGGCTTGATTTGCGGGGAAATAAATTTACTCCCCGGAGCTCTCCGCAGTTGGTCCGCACCTGACAGTATCTAGCGTGTAGTTGGCCGGAGGTGCTCACGCAAGTCCGATTTAACCGCAGCCAAGTTTTGAGCATGACCAAAACTTTTTCCGGGTGAGTCGCGGGAATGCCCGTAGAGGTCCACGCAGAACGCCAGTAGGAGGCCCTTACCGGCAGCACTTCCCAGGCAACTCCCACGCAGGCACTTCGCAGTCCCGTATGCAGCCAAGATAATGAAATTCTGTGGGATTTCAGACATTCCATTAGAGGAATTCCTTCACTGAGTTGTCAGCCTCCATGCGACTGGTACAAAGGTCACACAGTATACTCGCAAGTATGATTTAAGTAGAACGCGTTCAGCAAGTAAGACACATGCGCTGACTCGCTCAAGTCCTTTTCCGCCCTCAGGAATGTCCGGTATGCTAGAAAATCCCTACACGTAACAAGCCCGAGCAGCTTGCCCGGAAAGGTGTGACAGGGCCTAAACACGGTTGCGGGTAATATGCGTGCGCACCTCCGGGCGACTACTCTGCCCTACTTTGGCAAAAGGAAGCAAGTGACATACCATCCGAATTTGAGTTATTGGTGTTTTCATAATTCACATAATGAGCTCTTCTTCCAGGCCAAATTTCATGCAGAAACACTCATCCTACTAAGAGATATGTTAGATATCATGAGTGTCCATTGACGTCAGTGTAAATGACAGACACATTTTGCTCTTTTACGAGAAATGTCACTTTTGTCACTTGCTTCCTTTTGCCAAAGTAGGGCAGTACTGTTGAGATACATGCTAGGTACTGTCATGTGCGGATCATCCTCCGGGTAGTCAAAAATGCTCTTTGCAAGTCGCACGCAAGGCTTGCCCGGAAAGGTGTGACACGGCCTTTACAGTTGCATGCATGTAAGAGACACTGCCTAGCAAAACTCTTTACTCTTTACCAACAACAACTCGATTGGGTCTATTACAATTTCCTAATATTTTTTTTTTAATCTGGCCAAGAGAATGTGATAATTTAGTGTGGGGTTGAAGAAAAATTAAGTCCGCAGTAAATGAAATTCAAATCTCCATTTGTTTGCAAATATCGGTATCGAATATTACTCTCTAGTAAATGTAATTTTCCTCTTAAAGACTGCCTTCGACCTTTTCATCTACCATCTGAAATGTTCTCTAACTTATGGGCATGCTTATAGAATGTCTGCCTCGTTTTCTTTTCTCCTCGGAGAAAGAGAACACTCCACCTGTGCATATAAATCTGTTTCCATATCTTTCGAACAAAAAAAAAAACCAAAACATTAATGTGAATAAATGATATCATGCGTAAAAAGAACACCAGCTAAACACGGTGGCTTGGTAGGTAGCATGTGCCTGCCTAGCAATCAAGAAGCCTGGGTTTGAGCCTATTTCAATAAAATACCTTGTCTTATTATGGCATACCCCCTGGTAAGAAGGAAAAAACTGTCCCTCAGACAGGATATCAAATGAGGATCCCATTTGGGAGGCAGTCGACTCTTTCACGAAAAAAAAAAAGGATCCAATTTTACAGAAAAGGGTGCAACCTCGATGAAGTGGTCCGTCCGCCACACGCCGAGGAAGACGAGCGAAAAATACCGGCACCTTGTGATTCGCAACAACTGTCTCAACAAACGGTATCAACCCGACCAGCCATGGCTTAGGAACAAACAAAATAACGAAGTTTGTATTCAAATTTGTGAACGTCTTCAACTGAATAATTCAGCATTCTTTCCACCTTACAATTACATATCCACGGATGGAATTCGTTTTTCTCGTAGTGGTTGTTGCTAGGTCGCGCAAGCTTCGAGCAAAGATCGCGTGATCTTAATCGTTGCTATGGAGATAGACTCAGTTAAATGACGCGGGCATATTGGATACATAATCAAACCAATTACCGGACAGCATACAGGGTTTACTGAAAAATATTGACATGCAGGGGCATAAACTGCACTTTCTTCATACACTGTATATTGAAACTTCTTTCAATGATTAGCCGTGATAGCATGGCCATCAAGGTTGAAGTATCTTTCGACGTTGCCTTTCAGAAGTAATCTATTCTTTTACCACAAGTATCATACTGACATACCTAATTTAGGTGAACGCCAAACCAAAATTTCCCAATCTGTTGCCTCAAACAACAACTAAAGGCACACCAGACAAGATAATAGAAACATTACCATGACGTCAAAGAACAATAAATGGATGCAACCCAAAACGCTCCCCCTAAAAAAATAAAAAAAAAATAATAATTAAAAACAAAAAAATATATATATATATATGTATATATATTATGCTTTATGAGGGCGTTTTGGAGTTGAACTCATAAGTGAGAAGAGTCATCTCACTGACAAAGCTTAGAATTCCCTTTGCCATGTTTGCAGTAATCACGTTATCTGGATTAAATATGTTTGTTTTCACCGTCCCTTTCAGCAACTTAGAGCCATTATCTCATTTCTTTCATTTCGCTTTGAGCATTTTCTTTTATAAAGATACAGGTAAATCTGTACCCGTCTTGTTTCGAAAATATCATTCCAGCTGACAGGATCTTCTTCCTGTCAGTGAGTTGATAACGGTTTTATTTTGTTTTGACATGGTGAGAGAACATGCAAGTTCTGCTGGGTCGAGGGGAAGGTGCATTCCAATGTCTTTTGTTAAACATTTCAGTACTTTGGCAATGATTGACAGATGAGGTCATCTCAAAAATATCAATATTGAATGGTTTGGAAGGATTTCTTGTGGGCTTTGCCAAGTAATCTGAAGAAAAATAGAAGAAAAATCGTTAAAAATGTATGGAATGTTTCTAGATATTCGTTTTACCGCAAAAGTGATGTTGAGGGTATCATAAATCAACACAAATCAACGTGCATTTGGATTTCAGGGCCCCTTTAACATGATCAAACATTGTTAATCGTATCATAGTCAATGACGAACAGGACTTACTCTGACGTGGCCCAACATCGCAAAATCTTATGCACGCAACTTGGATTCCAAATTTTGAATGTATTTAGTGCAGACAGGTGAAATGTAAACCTCGTTACTCTGTCCTAGGGAAACTATATGATGATTTTTTTTTTAATACACTAGAAATTTTGCCTTTTGTCCTCCTACCTGACCTTGTAAGACTGCAATTCATTGATTAGCCCTGATGAAGAGAATTTCTTACCAATCACCAGAATATATGGTATCTTATTGAAATCAATTTATTACGGGACTGAAACGAAGCAAGACAGTCACAATATATTGTTCCAGTAAACCAGAAATGTATCGCCAAAGAAGAAACAAAAGCCAAACTCTGGAACCATTAAATGTTGATGTATTGGTATTGCGCTCACAAAAATCGGTTAAATGTCTTTGCTCGGTCACCAATAAGAACGTTTTCAGTCAGTGAAATTTTAAATTGACTTCTTACTAAAGAGTGTACAAGAAGCTTAGATGTGTGTCTTTGATGTGGTCAATACAGTAAGACTAACATCTAAAAACAGACTGGACAGGGGCAGGAGTAGTCTTACAGTTTAAAGGACAAGTTCACCTTCATAGACATGTGGGTTTAGTGAATGCAGCAATATTAGTAGAATACATCAGTGAAAGTTTGAGGAAAATCGGACAATCCGTTCAGAAGTTTTTTTTTTGTTTTGTTTTTTTGTTTTTTTGGAGTTTCTGCTCAGTCACGGCTGGATGAAAAGACTACTATAGCTTGTGATGTCACATGTGTACAACGTTATAAAGAAAGAATAAAGAAAATTCAACATATTTCCATTTTTCTCGCATAACAAAAGAACACTCGACTTCTCTCTTTCAGAAGGCAGGGGGAGTAATATTACCCTTAACATACGTCAGTAACAAGTCGAAGAAATGTGCACTTTATTCAAAAAGTAAAGTTTTGTGAAATTCCCTTTTTATTTTCCTTATATCGTTGTACGCATGTGACATCATACACTGTAGTAGTCTTCTTATCCAGCAGTGACTGCGCAGATATTTAAAAAATTAATAACTTTTGAACGGATTGTCCGATTTTCCTCAAACTTTCACTGATGTGTTCTACTAATATTGCTGCATTCTCTCAATCCTTATGTATATGAAGGTGGACTTATCCTTTAACTATGGAGCGTAGTTAACTATAGCTTTGAATAGAAATGTAAGTTCAACCATGGAGCTGGTAGCTCCATGGTTCACTAGATATGAAGAAGTTTTGAAATAGACATTTGAAAGAAGGGTACTTTTGGTACAAAAGGACATTTGGGGGCAATACTTTATATTATTTTCATCAAGCCAATTCCTCTTATTTATTCAAGATATATACCAGAAGACTCTCACTTTGTTGCAAGGTAATGTAAATGTGGGTCATTATCACCTTAAAGGGAAGGTAAACCCAAAGAGCAATGTGGATTGCGTGAAAGCAGCAACGTTAGTAGAACACATCAGTGAAAGTTTGAGAAAAATCGGACAATCGATGCAAAAGTTATGAATTTTTAAAATTTTGGTGTTGGAACCGCTGGATGAGGAGACTACTAGAGGATATGACGTATGAGTGGACAACAATACAAAGAAAATATAAAGGATATTCAACAAAAATTCACTTTTCTAGAATTATGAAAGAGCAGTGGACCAACCGCTTTCAGAAAGCAGGGGGAATAATTGCTACCCTTAACATATGTCAATATCAAGTTGATGGAATTTGTAATTTTCATGAAAAATGGATTTTTGTAGTATTTTCTTTATTTTCTTCATATTGTAGTTCACTCATACGTCATAACCTCTAGTAGTCTCCTCATCCAGCGGTTCCAACACCAAAACTTTAAAATTCATAACTTTTGCATCGATTGTCCGATTTTCTTCAAACTTTCACTGATGTGTTCTACTAATGTTGCTGCTTTCACTCAATCCACATTGTTCTTGGGGTTTATCTTCCCTTTAAATCAAAAGGTAGCATGAAACTTGACCTTGTCATAATCGTTAGTTATGATTTATGTATACGAACCAGTGCATAGTGAAATCAATCCATTTACAGCTTTACATATACATGTAAACTACTATTTTATGTATAACAAAAGGTTTCTACTCGGAGTCTACGAAAATATATAGTTCAGAACAGGAGTAATTAAGGAAACTCCCTTAAAGACGTTGTTTTAACGAATTTTCGCCCATAGGGCTTTGTCAAGTGAATGGCACATTTTTCTTCAAAATAAAATCTGTTTGTGTGTTTTTATTGTTCCATATTCCACATTTCAACAAATACATAAAACAAACATCACAATACAAAAGCATGGATGAATTGTCAAGTACAGCTTATAAGATAATAAAAAAAAAACATGTGGAATATGAGGAATCTACATAGAAGCATTGCTTGTAGGGTGTAGATTCCATTGACTTGATAAAGCCCTAGGGTGAAAATTCGTTAAAACAACGTCTTTCACGGAGTTTCCTTAATTACTACTGTTGTGAAATATAATTATATATAAATATATATATATATACATATATATATATATATTCAAGTATGTTTATACGAAAGAGAGAGAGAGAGATTTTGTACCGTGTTATATATGTATGTCGGTATGCATGAATGAAAGATGCGTGTGTGTGTGTGTGTGTGTGTGTGTCAACTTTCATGCCCGATTACTCCCTTTCGTTCATCAATCGTAAGCACGCATACACAAAACGATTTGTAAAAAAAAAATGAACTCGAGAGAACGGTTTTATTCTTTGACACAAAGAGCTTTTTCAGCACTCGCAGAAGAGCCATGGAACAATATTGATACGAGACATTATATCAGACTGCGATAATGGTTGAGAAAACCATAGAGTCGAACCTGAAAAAAAAATGAAATGCTTGTAAGATGTAGCAAGCTTTGGTTATCACAAATTCAGAAATACTGACATTCTGGCACTGCAAAGATTTTTCAATTTTTCAATAGGAAGTGATGACTTTTTTCAGTTTAACTAAGCCACCGACGAAGTCTTTTATTTGCACGTCGTGAAGACGAGAGGGATTAAATTCTTCAGACATTGTTCTCGGTACCTTTATGATCTACACTGCAGTGTTTGTTATGTCATCTTTCGCAAGAAATTGTGTCCAAAAGCTAGAAACTTTTTCTTTTAGATGACAGAATAGGTTTCCACTGGATGTGTGGAATCTTCCGTACAAGGGAGAAACAGCAACTTTTTTTATTACTTTTCATCATCTCAAATTAGCTAGCCCCGTCTTCAAAAGAAGACGGAAAGTAAAGGTTTTCCATTTGACAAATATTGCCTTGAAATATAATTCAAATCCTACAAGTTCCCTTCTTAATTCTAGACTTGTAAAGTCCATGAAACCTTAGAACAGGGAGGTGGGGGGGGGGGGGGTTCTTCCACCTCCCTGCTTAGAAGAAGTCACGGCAATTTGTTCTGGTTTACTTAATTCCAATCAGGGAGGTCCTTATTTCTTCCACCTCCCTGTTCCAATTAAACAAATTCCACCTTGACTGATTTCCACAATACAGCATACGGGATACAAGACATTAATGCATCGGGATGATAATTGTGGACGGAGAATAATCACATGTAATGCTTGGAGCAGCAATTGGGTAATATATGCCATCCATATATTATATAAATCATTATACATGATAAAATAAACGCTTTTCGATATGGCAGGGAGTGTAAAAGGCACTATGATGACATAGTAATCGTTAGTCATTTAAAACAAATCTATTTCTTCAGCAACGACAACAAAAATATTTCCTTGGTCGATTCCAAACTGCATTCTTTTTTTTTTTTTATAGAAATGGTCCCTTTCAACACAATATTTACCAAGTTAATATTCTCATTTGATGAACGGCGCATTATTAAACACAATAGTCCCATTTTTATACAGCTTATCTATACCGCTCCAGTCGCCTTGGTTCTAACGGTTTCTGGAATGTTGGCTGCTGTAGCGTCTGGTGGTAGTGTCGTCGATAACATTAACACTACCTCTTCTCCTTTCGTGTTACTGCCATGACTTGCGACACTAGAGACCGCCGATGGCTCACCTGTCCCCGTCATTGTCAATTTCTGCTCTTGCGTTGTTGTTTCTTTCGCTGTCGTCTCTTCGGAACTTTCCGTCGTAGGCACCATAGATGCCTCTGCGTAAGTCGGCGGTGTGGTGGTCGAAGTTGTCTTCGCTGTCGGTGGTTGTTGCACCGTAGTGGGGATCGAGTGGATGGACCACTGATCATCTCCCTTCTCTGACGTCGGCACTGGAGTTGAAGACTTTTCAATGACGTAATGGCAAACGAGTTTGGTCACCACTGGCTTGGCTGTCGGTGGGGGCGAGTCTATGATGAAAGTGACCGTCTCACTCGCCGGCTCGGTGGTGATAGCTGTGCTAGTGGTGGAGGTTGTTGCTTTCGTCGACGTTCGCTCATTCTGGCTCGTTGTTGAGGGCGTAGCCGTTGTCTCGATATACCCTCCATTGTCTCCCTTTAAATTCTCGCCACCGAGAGTTATCTCCTCGGGCTCGTGGTCGGCTTCGTTCTCGGGATATTCAAGGTGGGTGGTCTCATCACCGCCGTGGGCGTATTGTTGTTGTGACGCAAAGAGGTAGTTGATTTGATCCTGGAGGTAATCCAAAACTGGAACTGAAAACACGAAAAGAGAGAAGAGAGAAGGTCCAAAGTGGAAATGATAGATAACTGAGAGAAAGTTGATTAGTCGAAAACAGGAATCGGAATTGATGCAAGGGTAAGATCTAAGCTTAAAATATTATTTGAATCATTTACAAATATGGATGAGAAAGAGTTTAATAAAGATCGTTAAGAAGGGAGAGAAAAGAAGGAGAGAGGAGAGGGAGAGGAGAGGGGGAGAGAGGGGGGAGGGGTGGAGAGCGCGTGGGAGCTTGCCTGTAGTTTGAATCAAATCCGTTCAGATAGGCATTACGCATGAAATAATGATTGAACAGAAACACTAAACGAAAAATCTGGAATCTATTTACATGAACCAATAGGAAGAACATGATTGACCGAAACAGAAAACAAACGGACAGAAAGGCACCAAAAAGATGGCGCTCAACTGAGAAAAAAACAAACAAACATATAAAGTGAAAAAAACAGATAGACAACAATTGAAAGAGAAGGATTCAAAAACAGGAAGCGAAGAGTTATATTGGAAAAACAAGGACAATGTCCGATATCAGAATTGAAATGTGTCAAGAAAAACGAGAGAAAAACATCATCGATGCAGTCCTTTATGTATCTCTGATTTCCTTCTTCTTTCAAACTGATCTATAGCTTTGGTAACCACTTTTTCATCTATATTTTGATAAACAGGCCTATCTTATAACAATATTAAAAAAAAAACAAGTACTTAGATTGACGACAAGAAACGCCTCGAACGCAGAACAAAGCATGTCCCTCACATGTCCCTCATTCGATTCTTGAAAAGAACGTACCTAAGTTTTCTAGCTCGATCAATCGCTGTTCAAAACTTTGCAATGAGTCCATCATCGTCATCAGCTTGTCATTCACATCTGAAGGAAAAGAAAAACGTAAGTGGCATCAGTCTCGTTCCCCGCAGATTTACTGGTTATATTAAAGGGATGGTCTACAGTTTCGGTTGAGTTGGGGCTTCAGGTTTCCAACGTTTTTTATGATGATTTTTTTTTTAAAGATAATGAGAAACTTCTCATGGAATATGAAGAAACCTATAATTCTAAGAGGAATCAAAATTTTGTTTAATGAAAATTGGTTAAAAAATGGCTGAGATATCCAAAACAAAGCAATCCTAACAAAAGGTGTGACCCGTCTTTATTATATGGCTTTGTTTTACTTTTCTTTTTGGACATCTCAGCCATTTCAAAACCGTTTTTCATCAAATAAACTTTGATTTCCTCTGAGAATTGTATGCTCTTTAACATTTCATCTTGTGGTTTCTAAGTATCTCAGAAAAAAAAGTTAAAAGCTAAATCCTCACCTCAACCAAATCTATAGCATTCCTTTAACCACAAGTAATCAAAAATTATAAATATCCCATTCAGATGATCATAAATTTTCGACAGTAGCATTGCAACGTCATTTCTACGTAAATGACTGCGTCTTCGAAAGCCATGAACATGAATGGAAGTAAATAATTGGTCTTTTTCATCTACGTCACTACATATCCAGTGACGAGGTTCATTAGAAACTGTTGCAAAATGCGTGGTGTAATTTTGTATTGTGAGGGACATGCTTTGTTCTGCGTTCTAATCGTAGGCACAAAGTGATGCCTAGATTGCAAAAGGTTTATCGCATTATCATAAACAAGATTATACCAGTAGCACAGACATTGCGATGTCATTTAAGTCATTAAAGCGCAATTACACACCATGTTTAAGTTATCTTCAATAGAGTATAAGAGCAATAATAAAGTAATAGATAAATGATAGTGGTTTCATCACAATCGGGCATGAATAAAAAAAAAAAAGGTTAGATTGGGAAATTTACATATTCTAACTAATCAGTGACACTATTATGGACAACCACACCTTCAAATTAACACAGGTGACATTGAATTTTACATAATCTTCATGAATATTCCTGTTTCTTTTGGTATGAAGTCTATAAAAGTAAGATGTATCCTTTGCGTGAAGTCATCGTGGTCTTGTAGTAAAATCAGTAACGATGAATTTTAGTAGTAGTCGCAGCTGCCAAATCATCGATGAACACACGATTTTGTTAGTTTTGCGAAGAGAGCCACTGGGATGGTTGTCATCACCATCAGTGGCAGCAAAATTATCGATTTCCCGGTTTTCATTTAGTCTTGTTGTTATGCATCTATTTCATTTTACTTATCGCTATTTCTCAACATCCACTTGAGTCTTTGGTATCTTTACTATTAAGCCAGTTCGGGGATCCAGTTTGCGCATGAGGAGAAAATGGTCATTGTACTGAGCGACAGGTTGGTTTTTAAATTCACTTAGATAAGCATCTGTGATGGAATTATTAATTATTGATGGTGCCTGGCAGTATATCCACCTGACAGCAAGCCTGGTATTTGGCAATGTTAACAGAAAAAAAAAAATAATGCATTCAACAAAGCACAATGAAATTGATGCTTCCCAACAGGCGCGGAGGAGCACCCCAATTTTCATCTCATTATCGCCCCGTTCTATTTGAATTTCCAACTGGCATCCACGGCTGCCCGAAACGGTGTGCATGAAAAAGTCAAATCTTTACCTTCTCCTTGTGCCGCTATGCGTGCCGCTAGTAAACCCAAACTTCATACACTATCTAAGTTTTTAAAAACCTTCCTTTTGATGAAAAAATTTTGAAATTTGTTGCTCTAGAACTTGAGATATTAAAGCGTTTTGAAAATCACCTCTCGCAAAACATGCTCTCTGTTTTTTTTTTTTCCGACTGGACTATGGCCGGGCTCCAATGTGTCCGAATTTGGCAAAATAAGTTCATCAGGCCTCAATCCATATATGGTGAAAGTTTTCGCTTGGTTCCACCTGTACTTTTTGAGAAATCAACTTGTTTCTACAGGGTTTGGAATAGAAAATTGTAGTCAGCGAAACAATTGAAAATGACGTCATTTCTTTTCCCGTAATATTGGGCATGCGTGGTACATGAGATTCAGGATTTCGTGCTTATTGTTGGTTTGCATGTGACGCAGTCAATTTTGCTGAGTGTCGCACGGCGGTGACTGCTAAGCTGCTGCCGCGCACGCTGCATGCAGCAATGCGTTGTGTGTGCTGTGACATGCAACGCTACAGTGACGCGATTACATATACATGGGACCGACCTGTACGCTTTGCGTTCGTGTCATTTTTGACATCACCTTCTGTTTTTTTTTTTTTCCGACACAACCATGGCTGGGAATATTACGGTATGAAATGTAAAATGCAAGCAGATAAATAAATTTCGGTGTACTTTGTTCGAATGGCGCTTTGGTTCCGCAATCACACTTCGTGAATTTTAGGATGATTTTCACGGCATATTTTTGGTAATTTTGCTCGCCAGGTTTTCGCTAAAATTTCACATTTTATCATTGTCAAATCCTTTAATATGTTATATGTGCATATTCGGACATGTTTTCAAATTCAAACTAACTCAATTTTAATCCGAAAATAGGTTTCCTTAAATTGTTATTGGCTTGAGAAGTTGTTTACTTTTTCTCAACTACGCGAGTACATGTTGTTTACTTTACGCAAATGAGGCTCGGCTGCCGATGGATTTCTGCGAGATAATTGGGGTGCTCCACCGCGCCTGCCAAAGTGTTGATTGACGAACCATTCTGGTCACTTGATCTACACAGGTTCATTCTTTGTTTGAATACGAGTTCCTTGAATTGCTATGTGGGGCAAATTGATGCATTATATCGCTTTGAATCCAGTGAAGTGCCTAACCAACTGAGAAAAATGAAAGGGTCATTTGTACCCAATTGCACATGAGCTACTCCGAACTAGCTTATTGCCATGTAACCACACTTTCAGGAATGTTTACATGATTCTACTCGATGTTTCTGAAAATAATAATGATGATAATAATAATAATAATCATCATCATCATCATCATCATCTCTCACCCGTGAAGGTCTGGAAGCAGCCGTCTTCATCGTTGCCGTTGCCGCAGTCCACATGTCCGTCGCATCTTCTGCCCGGGGCGCAGTAATTGTTGCCACAGTCGACCTCATAAGGCCCACATTCCAGAATAGGTGGAGGGCATCCATTCTCGTCGAGTCCGTTGGAGCAGTCTGTCCGTCCGTCGCATCGAGCCCCGACAACACAGTAGCCGTTGCCGCAGTTCACTTCGTCTGGGAGACAGCCCGTAAACGGTGGTGGACAGTCCCTCTCGTCGGCACCATTGTTGCAATCGGTGCGTCCGTCGCATCTAGCCCCGATAACACAGTAACCGTTGCCGCAGTCCACTTCGTGTGGTAGACAACCCGTAAACGGTGGTGGACAGTCCCTCTCGTCGGCACCATTGTTGCAATCTGTCCGTCCGTCGCATCTAGCCCCGACAACACAATAGCCGTTGCCGCAGTCCACTTCGTGTGGAAGACAGCCCGTAAACGGTGGTGGACAGTCCCTCTCGTCGGCACCATTGTTGCAATCCGTGCGTCCGTCGCATCTCGCCCCAGTAACACAGTAGCCGTTGCCGCAGTCCACTTCGTCTGGGAGACAGCCCGTAAACGGTGGTGGACAGTCCCTCTCGTCGGCACCATTGTTGCAATCTGTCCGTCCGTCGCATCTAGCCCCGACAACACAATAGCCGTTGCCGCAGTCCACTTCGTGTGGAAGACAGCCCGTTAATGGCGGTGGACAGCCCCTCTCGTCCGCACCGTTGTTGCAATCCGTGCGTCCGTCGCATCTAGCCCCAGTAACACAGTAGCCGTTGCCGCAGTCCACTTCGTGTGGTAGACAACCCGTAAATGGTGGTGGACAGTCCCTCTCGTCCGCACCGTTGTTGCAATCCGTGCGCCCGTCGCATCTAGCCCCAGTAACACAGTAGCCGTTACCGCAGTCCACTTCGTGTGATAGACAGCCCGTTAATGGCGGTGGACAGCCCCTCTCGTCCGCACCGTTGTTGCAATCCGTGCGTCCGTCGCATCTAGCCCCAGTAACACAGTAGCCGTTGCCGCAGTCCACTTCGTGTGGTAGACAACCCGTAAATGGTGGTGGACAGTCCCTCTCGTCCGCACCGTTGTTGCAATCCGTGCGTCCGTCGCATCTAGCCCCGACAACACAATAGCCGTTGCCGCAGTCCACTTCGCGTGGTAGACAGCCCGTTAATGGTGGTGGACAGTTCTTCTCGTCCACACCGTTGTCGCAGTCTTCTACCCCATCGCACCTGGAGCCTACAGCGCAATAATTGTCGCCACAATCCACCTCATACGTCGAACAGATCCTCGTTGTTGGCGGGCAGCCTAACTCGTCTTCGCCATCGTTGCAGTCGACTCGTCCGTCGCAGCGACCTCCAACGACACAATAGTTGATGCCACAGAGCACTTGTCCGAGAGGGCAAGTAGGCGAGGGTTGGATGTTCTGCACGGGCTGCGAGCATTCGCGTTCGTCCGCTCCGTTTGGACAATCACTATAGCCATCACACCGGGCCGACAGGGGGAGGCAGGTCACCCCACCATCACCGCAGTCGAACAGGTTTCCGGGACAGGCAGTGAGGGCGCAATTTTGCTCGTCGATACCGTCGTTGCAGTCCGGATAGCCGTCGCACTGACGGCCGATGTCGATGCAGCGACCGTAGCCACAATAAAACTCGGCTGCTGAACACGGGTCTGTGTCTACGATCTGAAAAGAAGTGACATCATTCACAAATTTGTTTTACGTTTCATTTGAACAAAGTACCAATAAGCTAAAAGATGTGTTTTTGTGTTCATATTACTATAAAAAAAAAAAAATAGGCAGCTCAGAAAGGAAGCTGGCGATTGATGTGTAACATGTATGGAAAGATCAGTTACTTTTCTTATTCATCACTAACTTATTTATCTTAAAGAGACATTCCAGATAATTTGTGTAATTTCACATCATTGTCATACATGAATTAATAGTGCCATGTATAGATTTGTGGAATTTATTGTGGTCCGTGAGTAGATAAACTAATAGTTTGAAAAAACAGAAAGTATGATACACTGAAGAAGGATGATATAGACGTACATATACTCCAGTAATGTAGCAATAGTATCATTCATTACAGCACCCTTTGCTGCGGTGTAGAATTTATGCATGCGTTCTTTTTTCTTTCTCTTTTTTTTTTCTGCTTCCTTGAGGGCCCAGTCATGTATTCTTACGTGAACCTGCTTCGTCATCACCCTTGTTCATTGTGATTTGTTGTAAATGTTGCAGAGGAAAAATAATATATTCCTCATCCCAGTCGCTACAACTTATTCTGAAACTCAGTCTGTACCCAGTACAACCAATTTATAGATTTTCAATTGCAATGTTTAATTCATCAGAAGGTCTCAATCAATGCACTATTATCATTTCTTCTTTTTTTTTCAGTTCCCTTCGATACGTTTTGTGAACCTCGTCTTTAGAACGATGCATATGGTGTGCCACGTGGTTTAGTGAGGGGGAAGAAGAATATGCCGAACTCACAGGTTGCGAGCATCCTGCTTCATCCTCACCGAAGCCGCAGTCTGGATCCCCATCACACCGCCAGCTTTGAGGCAAGCACCTACCATTGTAACACGTGAACCAGTGGGAGGGGCACTCTGTTTGACCACACCCATCCTCGTCCTCCCCGAAGACCGACTTGCAATCGAACGGGAAACCGTCGCAAGCCCGATAGAGCGGTATGCAATGGCCGTTAAGACACTTGAACTCTTCCTCCGTGCACTCGCGAAGGCAGCCATCCTCGTCGTCTCCCCGTAGAGGGCAGTCTTTCTTCCCGTCACATCGTTCGTTGATATCGATGCACAGTCCTGGCGGGCAACAACGGGAGTATTATGAATACTTACCCGCAAGCAGGATGGTGGCAGTCTTAGTAGACTTGCTAAGGGGGTAAACGCTGCATTTTTTAGTACAAATGTCCTACTTGGCACAGATGTTCCCTAGGGCAAATGGAAAATTTTCATCTAAAGAGACAATCTGTATCTATGCAAATAAGCCTTAATTTGCATAATTTATGCAGAAATACATATAAAAATCATTTAAAAATATATGTGCATCCAGGAGAAGTACCTAATTTGGTAGAATTATTTTATAGAGTAAGTGGAAACATTCCTGCAAAAATCTGTTTCATACCTATGTAAATAAACATAAAATTTGCATAATCATGCAAGTTATTGTGCAAAAATCTGCATTTTTGAAAGAATTTCTAATCTATTAAGCACTGGATCTTGTAGTACAAAGTTTGAACCTGGGATGGATGTTCCTTGGGTCAAAACCAAATGATTCATCTAAAGAAACAAACTGCCTCTATGCAAACAACTTGTTATTTGCATAATAAATTATGTATATCAAAATCTACACATAGATAATCAGAACAAACAAAAAGCAATTATGTGAAAATGTCTTAAATCGCTTTGAACTTAAAGGGATGGTACAGTATTGGTGGAGATGAGAATTGTGCTTTTAACTTTTTGCGAGATACCAAGAAAACACTTATGATATAGTACAGAGCATACCATTTTAAGAGGACTTCAAAGTTTATTTGATGAAAATCGGGTTTGGGATGACTGGAACATCCAAAAACAAAGTAAAACAAAGCGATCGTAATAAAGTGTGGGTGCCACACTTTATTAGAATCACTCTTTTGGGATATCTCAGCCATTTCAAATCCAATTTTCATCAATATAAACATTGAATTCCTCATAGAATTATATGCTCTTTCATATTTCAGAAGAGATTTCTCATTATCTCACCAAAAAATGTTAGAAACCTGAAATTAGGTCTCAACCAAAACTATACCATCCCTTTAATATCCAAAAAGATTATAGAATAAGACAATATTCTCACAACAACACTTTTCAGTTGCTTAAGTTGTTTCCATATTATTTAATTAACTGTGATAGGGATTTTATGCATGAATTATGTTAATAAGTATACAAGACGTGAAATTTCGAAACATACTGATCTTTGAAATGATATTTACTGTCAATTTTCCCTCATTGCATAAATGATTTGCAGGATGGGAAAAAAAGCAATCGATAGTGACACTCTTTAAATAGGATTATGCAAATATAAAAGTAGGGCCTACCTAGGAACAGATGCAATCGGAACAATATTGCTTACAAAAGGATTGTTTTTCCCTTGCAAACAGTACACAACTAAGGTCATGGTTAGAAATCATTACAAAAAACACTACTATAGCGAAAATTCTGATTTTCATTGTGTTTTGTAGGCACTCAAGCGAAGCGAATAAGGGGCTTTTTATATCAAACTGATTATAAGCTTGTGTAAATTATGTGGATTATGTGGATTAAGGGTATCTGCGCACAATAAGAACTTACAAGCTTGAGTTAGGAACAAAGTCTGTTTCTGAAAAAAAAAAATGTTCCCTCAGCATACTATGAGCTGCTATGGCATGGAAACTATGCTAGGAAATTTATACACAATAACATTTTGATAAGGCAATAATTTATACAAAAATTGTCATGTGAACATTAGTCTTAGTCTCTGACTTTAAATCAGACAATTTCAACAATAAATCAAAGCAGAAATAATATGTTCATAGCCATAAAAGAGTATATTAGATGGCGTTTACAATTACTAGGATGTGATTTGTCAACAGATTGTCACATGCTACTGTTTACGAGGATGGTAAATATCATATTCTCTCTGGTTGTGATTGTTTTCCCTTTGGATAATGTAACTCCCTGGCGGTCCAAAGAATGTTGTATTCATACCAGCTAATGCCTGTATAGATGATTATGACCTACATGATCTTGAAGCTTTTTCCAAAAAACATGATTATGTTAACTGGTTTTGTGTAAAGATGTCAGAGGTTAAAATAAAAAGGATGCACAGGTAAAAATGTAAAAGGTAAGAATGTCAGAGGTTATACATGTGTACATCAAAATTAACTTTCATGCGACCCATACATTAAATGCAATGACGGTGATGACTATACCATGTCACTGAATTCCATGTCCTTTCCTGCTTATCAAGAGGAAACAAAAACACTTGAGAGGGGAGGGCTTAACATTTTTTTCGATAATCAAGAAGGGTATCACTGTCAGGAAAGAACATGCACAAATATGTACTAAGTTTCATGATACCTTGATTCACATTCAAGATATGGAAGAAAAAGTGAAATATAGCACTTTCATCAGAGCTTTGACCTTTTGTCAGGAAATTTCCCAGAGAATCTCCATTAGGTAATACATGTATATATTAAGTTTCAAGAAAAATCCTACAAGAATTGCAAAAATATGAGGGAAATAGTGAAATTTTGAGAGCTCAATTGACCTTAATCTTTGACCCTTGACCTTTGACAAATTACCCCTAAATTCCCAAGAAAATCCCTGCCAGTACCTCGTTCCATGAAGACATCTTGAACCATTTGCGAGATACAGAGACAAAAGTGAAATTTTAACATTTTCACCTGACCTTTGACCTTTGACTTCTTGACCTGAAACTCTCTGAAGAATCTTATTTTGATATGTATATATATATATATATATATATAGTATGCAGTCACTAAGTTTCAAGAAAATACCTTTAGGCATTGCATAGATATGGGGGACATAATGAAATTTTAGCATTGACCTTGAACTTTTTGACCTTTGACCTCTTTGCCGATTTTACTTAAAAACTGCTTAATTAATTGCCCAATCATACGTCATCCTTGGACCAAGTTTGGTGAAATTTGCTTAATCCAGTCTTGAGTTATCGCGTAAACTGAAACAAGTCGACCTTGACCATTGACTTCTGGTACATTCGGGTATTAATATGCACAATATGCTAATTAGGTGGTATTTGCATAGAGAAATAGTGTTTTGATATTACAAACGAGAAATAATGTTTTGGTATTTCAAACCATTTCCTTTTGACTAAAGGATATGCATAATACTTTGGTAGTTTTCATCATAAAATGCAGTCCTATACTGTAAGAAAAACTTTTAAAAATAATGTTTTTACTTTACTTTCTTTACTAATTATGTAAATTAGCTGGTAATGATGGTTTAATAATTCAAACTCTTTTGTCATTTTCTAAAGGGTTATATCTATCTAGGAAGAGCTTTAAGGGGGCTTTCATTGTTTACAAATCCATTTGAATAACTCGCATAATTATGCAAATTCTATGTTTATTTACATAGGTATGAAATCAATTTTTGCAGGAATTGTTCCCATATACTCTATAGAATACTTCTACCACATTGGGTATTTCTGCTGGATGCATATATATTTTTAAACAATTTTTATATGTATTTTTACATACATTATGCAAATTAAGGCTTATTTGCATAGATACAGATTGTCTCTTTAGATGGAAAAATTCCAATTGTACCGAGGAACATATGTGCCAAATAGGACATTTGTACTATAAAATGCAGCGATCACCCCTTTTTTCGCCCTTAGCAAGCCTACTATCTATGGAGACCACACCAGAGTTTGACACTTAGAATAACAGCAATAAGTCCTGATATCAAATTTAAAACAGAAATTGATATATCACAAATATCTCAGAACGTCAAAACGGCATAGCATTGTTATAAAATCAACATAGAAAGACACCATCACTGCGCGATTCTTAAAAGACCATATACACAAAATTGGATTTCCTATTTAAATTTTGTTTCAAGTTACAATCGTGATTCCACTGATACCCTTAACTGTGCACCATACCGCTTTCGCACTGAAATTCGTTGGATAAGCAGGTTGTCAAGCCACATGCATCCTCGTCCGCTCCGCCGGGACAGTCGACGACCCCGTTGCAGCGTTTCCGACGATGCAAGCAGACGTAGGTTGCCTCGCAGTAGAATTCACGGAGATGGCATCCGTGTTCGTCGAGGCAGTTCTCTTCGTCCTCGTTCTCGTCGTCCTCGTCTTCCGAGTTGCAATCCTGGGGGACGAGAATAAGTTCGAGAGTTTTTACTTTTAGCTCTTCTGACAACGTTTCGAGTTGCGCGAGATTGTTTTCTTTCGGCACACTGAAATTATACACTATGTATGGCGAACAAATCCGTATGATGTCATTATAAACTTAGAGAAGTAATCGTGCCTGGAAAGTTATGTGTATTCACCAAATTATTCCGTATGGGTTTCAAGTTTCAAGTTCATCAACTCAACCATTTTGTGGGGTATGTGAGTTCAACAACAAAGTCATAATACAAGCTTTGAAAACAAACTATTATAAATGGCAGTGGCAAGATCAACTTCACAAAACCTAACAAAGATAAATTTATTAATGGAAAATGAGAAAAGAAAATGGAATTTCATCAGAATGATAAATTTCATTAAGTTTGGTAACAGTAAAGCTCAAGAGTACGTAAATATACTAAGGAATATACATACTTACTACTAAGGTAAAAATGCAAACATACAGGTATGTTAGAGGCACCGCATGCATATCATCTGATCACTAAGATATCAACTCATAGATACAAGGGTTGATATAGTAGAAACTCCTTGAGGTCTGACACAGTGCCATGTGTAAGCCTTGAGTTAGACATTATAATTACAAATCATTCATGTTTTAACAACAAGAAAAAGAGAATATCGTATTTTCCTTTTTGCTCTAACTGCTCTCTGAATACTTCAATTTCTGAATACTTTAGTGTGCGAAAGAAGTAGACGTGGTTTGGTAACCGTACATTGTTGCCGTCGCAGATCTGTTCCAGAAGAATGCACGAGCCGTCGTCACATCGGAATTGCCCCGACGTACACGGGTAAGTGTGAGCCACGCAGTCAACCTCGTCATCGCAGTAACGACAGTCGCAATGCTTGTCGCAGATCAGATCGCGGTCGATGCACACCTGAAGAGTAGATTGAACATCTTAAGCAGCATAAACACATCAAGGCTCTTAATTCGGTGAAAACACACTTACCCAAGACGCGAACAGTAGGTGTGAAAGCATGTTGTAGGCCAATCGTTGCAAACAAGCCAGTTCGGGGTTCCATTTTTGGCATGGGTAGAGAAAGGCCGTTTGTTCTAACACGGCATGTGGGGTTTTAAATATACTGACATAAGTATCTGCGATGTAATGTTTATCCTTTATAAATGGCACCTGCTAGCACATCCACCTGACAGCGAGATTGGTATTTGGCAATGCATGTATCAATAGAAAAAGATTCATTTAATGCAAAATGATAAAATGAATGCTATTCCAAAGTGCCAATTAACGGACCTTTGGTTACCTGATCTGCGAAATTTCAGTGTTTGTTTGAACATGAGTGAAGAATTCGTACGATTTTACTTCGGGCAAGCTTATGCATTATGCCACCTTGAAAACGAGTGAAGTAAAGATGCAAGATCATTTTGTAAGCACATGCACATGAGCTAACTCTGAACTGGCCTGTTACCCCCCCCCCCCCGCCCCTTCTCTGCACTCGTGTTTCTGTCTTCACTCGTATAACGTATATAGTGACATTTTGTATCACTTCACACATTTCTTGACATTTCTCTATAATGTTTTGCATACATGTGTACCTGTTACTTCTATTATATGCAAATATTATGGATGGCCTATTAAAGGACTGGTCTAGTATTGGTTGAGGTGAGAATTCAGCTTTTAACTTTTTGCAAGATATTAAGAAACCACTTTATGAAATGTTAAGAAGTCTCCAAATCTAAAAGGAATTCAAAGTTTATTTGATGAAAATCGGTTTTGAAATGGCTGAGATATCAACAACAACAAAGTAAAACAAAGCGATTCTAATAAAAAGGTGGGTCCCACCTTTTATTAGGATTATTAGTTATTTCATAACCAATTTTCATCAAATAAACGTTTAATTCCTTCTATAATTATAGGATCTTTCATGTTTCATAGGAGGTTTCTCATTATCTCTAAAAATCATCTTCAAAAAAAAGTTGGAAACCTCAAGGACCACCTCAACCGAAACTGTACCATCTCTTTAACATGGAAGTGCTAGATCGCAGATAGTGTATGTGAATAATTTCCGTCCTTTACCGAGTTGTTACAGTGAAATCTTCGGACGTCGCCGGGGCAGCGATCTCCACACAGCTCCTCGTCCTCGTCCTCCCCGCCGAACTCGCAGTCGATCCGTTTACCATCGCACGTCAACTCCCACGGGATACATCGTCCGTTGTTACACTCGAACGTGCTACATGGCTTGAAGGCAAAACGTATAGGACAGGAAGCCATGTTGATGAGATAGCTGACAAGAAACCATTTTAGGCGAGGCCCTACCCGAAATGGAAGTCCTCCAAATTGAGAAAAGTGTACTTAGAACATTAAAACATCATTGCCCAGATAACTTTCTGCAAAATTTGTTACGATTTTTGTCATGAATTGTGATGGATGTCTTTCTAAGAGAAAGACATCTGTATTTTTGTCTTTGCAATTTTGCTACCACGTCGTTCTTGTCTTTGACTGTGTTCTCTGCATTCCACTAGCACTTGCTTTACCTCTCAGTTTGTCTTTTGTTGTCTGTCTGTCTGTCTGTCTATGTGTTTGTCAAACTTGTAAATACGTGTATTTCTAATTAATTTCTTCTCGAAAATGACGAGCTTTTATGGGGCGCACTGCAAAGGAGATTGACCCAGTGCATTAGAACAAGCCGTTTACGAGCGACTTGACAGACACAAGAAAGCAGAAATTAAGCTGTTTAAGATCTCAGTATAGTCTACTTTGTGTACAACATTCATAATATTTTGATAAACAAACGCTTCCGAGTTGTCGCCGGTTGTGATCTCACCCTTGCGATGTTGGTATTGGGCGAACAGTACGACGTCTTTTCGTCATCAGCTGTTGTCATGGAGTCCGTGCAGTCTGGTTCGCCATCGCACACTCGTCTCAACTCCACACAACCACCGTTGCTGCACCGGAAACCACGAGACCCGTCGAATCGGTGGCAGAAAGCTACAGATGGAATACAGTCAGTCATTCAATTGGCATGATCCCTTTTCAAACACACTTTCCTAAATAGATCGCAATTTTAAAATGCGGATACTAGCCACAGAATGATTTCACCTGCATTTGCTACACGAAAACCACAGCAAACGTGAAACGTGAAACAGCGTCAAAATGAAATTATGCCCTAAATGGTCAAGAAGTTGAGTGTGTAGAGAATTATCACCATATACTCTTTTCAGCACTGAAAATCCTGAAAACTCTTTGGGAATCAATTATAGGTCAACGTGTTTAGAGCAAGAGCGCCATCTGTACGCGTACGTCGGTAAACTTACGGAGCTTGCCAAGTACTTGTGGCTGAACTTGTCGCTTGACGCTCTCATTAGGATCCTGAGATGGTGGGGTGGGGGGGGGGGGGGAGAAATGAGGAAAGAATCGAGATGTGTAACTTTTAACATGAGAATTTATATCTATTTCATTTCGAACAGAATAACTAGGAATACAATGAAATGTTCACATGATTATACAGATAATGTCAAGAAATCGGTAAAATGTGATGAACATAATAACATGTAATAAAGACACAGGTAAATTATTAACAGATACAAATAAATTTCATGTCATTATGGTAAAGTCAGAAACAAAATTGCTGGAAATGGAGGGACTACTAAAAAGCAGAACTTGTAGTATGCAGTCCCTCATAAAAATGGGGAAGTCAAATTGAAATTTGACAAGGACATTTGCCTAAGAGTAGTAAACACATACATGCACACACAAGGACGCACATTAACAATTACGAGGCAGCTCTCTTGTGAGGAAAAAAAAAGATAAGTAGATATAAAGATTAGTGAGGAAGGTAGTGAGTCCGAGGTGGACAAAAAAGGGGGAAGGTGAAGGAAAAGAAGGAAAAGGAGAAGAAATTTTTCAATTTGAATCTATTCTCTCGTTCTTACGAGGTTAATTTTTTATCTGTAACCTTTGAAGAGGTTCCAAATATTCCACATAATTATACATTGTACATTCCATAAAGTTTGCTAGAGACTCGCCTAATGCAGCAACAACGGATTACTGCTACATGAATTCCTGCCTTTAAGAAACGTAATTGTAGGGTGCAGGCGCCTAAAATAGTTCGATGATAGTCTTATAGGAATAGAATCATCCATGAATTTGATACATTTCAGAAACGGTCTAATATGGAACACAACATTTCCACTGAACGCAGGCTGTCACAAGCATCCTGCAGTGAGATTGATTAGCCTATTCATCCGTAACTATTTATTATGCTAAATATTCTTCCTCTTTTTAGATAAGGTCCCTGCACTCAAAATGCATGGTAACCTCTATTTACGTCTTTTGGTCAATTCATAACCAAATCACTTAATACCTCATGAAAAATATGCATCATATATGTATATATATATATATATATATATATATATATATATATATAAAGACTTTTTTCAGTATTTTTCGCACCCTGTTAAGCCCCACCTCTAAAAAAATAAATAAATAAAAATTAAAAAAAAGAGGGAAAAATTCTTCAGATGATCTTTATTCATATCCCTGTCCTGACATCATCTGCCTGCAACATTTGAAATGAACAATAGACACGGTTACGTTCAAACATTTGTCAGAAACATTTGCATGAAAAAGAACATGTGATACAGAGAAGCGCAGATAGTAATGACAATCAATGTTAGACACGTAACTGAGTGTATTGTTCAGCTCAAGTGTTACAGTATACATGATGGTGTCACAACAGGAATATGAATGATGATGATCTGGATAATTTTTAAAAGGTAATAGACATTTTCATGAAATATTTAGCAAATTGGTTATGTACAGACCAAAAGGCATCTATAAAGGTCATTGGACTTCAGGGACCTTTTGAGGATGGGTCTGTAATACCTCGGCGTATGATCAAGACCGAAAAAAAAAAAAAAAAACCTCCTGTGCATGTCATTGACACCACTGTTGTATGTATGTACATTCATTAGCACAGTGTGCCTTCGTGGTCAGTAGAATGGGGATTCTTATCGACAGGATTATCAGTGTATTCAAATCTATGGTGTTTGTCTCTACGGATACAGTAGCGAACAATGCATTTCATCTGCTCCTCTTGAATACACGTCAATTCTGGAATATACTTTGCATAAATCAGTTGTTGTTTTTATTCTACCCCCCCCCCCCCCCCCACCACTCCCCGATGTAGGCCGGGGCAAGATATCTGGGTATTAAATCCGCATTATTACAGGTATGCATAAATTTTGACTATAAATATTGTGACCCAATCTATTCGGTGCATCTTGCCGGCAAATGTATGTAAATCCCAAACGATATGAATCAGACCTTTGTTTCAAGAGAGTTAGTTCACAGTCAAATGAATTGGATTGTATGTATAGTCCTTGCAGCCATGGTGACAGTGGCTTACCAAGCGCGAAGACACGAAAATGCAACGAAACACGATTAATCGATTATTTCTTTTCCTGTAATAGCAATGCAGCCAGTGATTGTAAATAACGTGTAAACTTATCTATTTTTAGTTTCGTATTCCAACTGAAACTGTTCTGAATGACTTCTTAGATGGCGAGGAGTGGGCTTGGAATATTGGAATTATGTAAAAATCCCATATTCAGATGCAATAGTTTACTAAACGAAACAAAATCAAAAAAGCACTTTGCTGAATACAGTTCACACAGGTAACTTACTCAAATAGTTTTATTTACACAGAAGCTTGCGTCGCACATGTGAAAAAAAAACCCAACAAAACAAACACAAAGGAATACGAATGCAAAATTAATGAGAGGACGTTAAAATTCTTCGCTGCACCTGTCAATCAATAATCGAATAACCATGGAAACTGCAGATTGTTTTTGTTATTGCTTTCATCTCATTTCATCATCGACTGTAGCTCTACAGCAAAGACAGACTCGATTAGATTTTGATTAGGTTTTAAAAAAAAAAACTTGAAATGTCAATTCAGACACGAATTAAGCAATTTGCAATCGTGATAAAAACAATGCGTATTTGTGGCCTATAGAGTTTAAGTGAGTGATGATAAATTGCCTTCCAAATTTATGTTACAGCGTCCCACCATAATATCACCCAAAAAAAAAGGTAATGTGTAATTTACCAAATGCAAAAATCAGGGGTTAGTACGCCTATTTATGCTTCTCATTTCAAACTATGTCGCTTCTACACTTTGTTCTGATACAAACGGGTTATTCCGGACTAGAGTTGTGTTAATTCCAGCCTTAAAGATGTCACCTTTGATGCAAAGCTTCAAAATGCCAAGAGTAATTTCGGATCAGGTAACAGTCTGACTGAAAAGGAAAGAGTAGATTTTAATGAGCACAATCGTGAAATTTTTATCAGAGTCGGTTAAGAAGTCGGGAAGTTATGAAATTGTGAAGTTTCGCAAAATTCTTGAAAAGTTAGCATAAATACCAGTATTATTTGTGTCATCCACCCACAGCTGGCTATAGAGTATGTACACAAAATCTTGAAATTGCCTTCATTTTCTTTTTCAAATGCAATTATGCCTCAGTCTAAATCCTTATACATCTGAATGATCACTTTTTATTCAGAAAGCAGTAAATAACATTGCCCTTTATTTTTTAGGTGGAATATTAAACTTTCGTCGTTTTTTGTGTGTACATGATTAAATTTAGTGGAAAATTGTGTGGTGATGACATCACCTCACTCATATCTAAATTCATATTAAATGTTTTGCAAAAAAAAATCACAATTTCATATCTTCCTTAATTTTCATCCATTTTGATCAAATGTTGACTGTTGTGTTGATAGAATTTTACTCTTTCTCTTTGATTAAATCTAACTAGTTCGGAATTGCCCTGTAATTAAAAAACAAATGAAGGAATTAGTAGGTATGAGTACATGTAGATGTAAATGTGTAGGTCGAAAACGAAACACCTTCTTTTCCTCTTTCCTCGACCGTAAATTTGGGGAACGAATTGAACGTTGTTTAATGAGGAAGTTGATATTTTCTTTTCAAAGCTTTCATAAAAATCAGCATTTCATTTTCTAATCACCTGGCAACATTCGTAGCCTGAGAAGATGGTTTTGTTGTGTGCTTACTGGCTGCCGTAATATCGGGCATATCTAGTGTCGTGGTCACACATGAACGCACTCCCGACAAACACGGTATGTCGATTAGGCTGCTTTCACATAGAAGTATACTATTCGGGTATTCGGGCTCGTTTTTCGAGGGCACGCGAATAGCTTGAATCGAACGATAGGATTTCCTCACACCGGTTCACATAAGAGGGCACTATTCGAAAGTACCGAATACCTGCGAAAAGTATAGCAAAGTGGGAATCGAGCTTGTTCGATTTTCTTGCAGCGTATACCGTCTCTCGTTTATGAAATAATGGCACTTTTGGTCTGGATTTGCCCGTTAGCAAATATAAGCATGTAGACCGACATTCTGATGCAGTTTAGAAATTGTTGATAAGATTTGCTGCGATGTAGGAGGAAGAAATCCTCACCACATGGGATGGTGAGTTGACGGTGCGGGTGATGGTGTATTCGGTGCTCGAATAGCGAATAGCGAATAGCGAATACCGAATACCGAATACTTCTATGTGAAAGCAGCCTTATTCTAGTCGCAAACGAGTGATGGCGCGTCTTCTTTGACTCCCCCTTTTTTATCTTGACTCTAAAACATCATTCACATCTTGCTGTTGAGTTATCAATGAATTAACAAGATTGATGCCAGAATTTGAAAAGGCGTTCTCCCGTTTTGAAACTGATGAATATTGATTACACGTAAATTTTACCGTGAAATAAAACCTTGGTTCTATGTTCTAGGCCAGCAATAATTCTTTTATAGAAAATCGATAATATAATCTGTTTATGATATCAGCGGGTGTGCTTTGAAGCAAGTCTCTATCTTCAAAGCAATTATCGAGTTTATCGTAAATGTTTTAAATCAAGCTCGGGCTCACTATTGAAAAGCAAAGGGTAAATTTAAATAATTGTAGGCCAACACGCGAAAATGCAAATAATTATCTGTTCCTTTGAAGATGTGGAGAAATCATCTCCACACCTGAGAATAAGGTAAAAATTTAATGAATAATCGACACGATTTGCTTGTTATTATCTTCCATCAGATTCTAAACTTAAACTATAGTAAGGTTCTGCAGTTATCAAAATCCCTCAATATGTCAATTAGATTTGAATTATGACCCTATCCATAAGCTTAAATTTTACACACGTATTGAGTTATAATTTATCTATCCTCATTGGGAAGCCGCTTACTTTATCAAATTATATTTCTTGAAGTAACTTTTATTGCATTAGGTGTGATTTGGGGTGGCGGCTCATAACAATTATCAAATAACAAAATTTAATCTGGATCTGAAAAATGGCCGTGCCGTTTACATTAAAACGTCCACACTCCAACTTGTCTGATCATTAACATGAGAGGCAAAGAACTGCAACATTTCTTAATACCCTCCGACCATACGTTATATCAAGCAATAGAGTAAATTTAGTCTATGACCGCAAAGTCACTCATATTAATCTAGTTATTACGCGAACTAGGTATCCGTGTGTTAACTCTATGGAGCCCTAACTGAATTAAAGCTAGAAGACAGCAAGTTTAAAAGTCAATTCAAACAATGACTTCGCGGCTCTTTCTATGGCTATGCTACTCACTTTGGCGTCATTCCCGAGCAATTCGTGATTGTTGAGGCTAGCTGCGTACGAAAGTTGTTTGGAGCAAACGCCGACTACTATTAGAAGGACCAATGCGACACGACCAACGCCCATGCTTGCTGAACGTTCAGTGGAGCCCCAGCTATACACTATGGAATGTTCTTAGCCTGAGTACAACTTCGTACAGTTGCCGCGGGTCCAGGAACCAAATGAGAAGAGCTCGACCCCAATTGTCAACGTCTGGCTCTGTAATGTATCACATGATGGCGTCACGAATAACTTGCATATTATCGTTTCGCATAGTTCAGTTGGCTCAAAATACTACGCATGTGATTATACATCCATGTCATGGACATCTGTTTGCATGCATATGAATGCGAGAACTCTTCTTTTTTCTTGTCATGTGAGTTGTGAGGCAAATGAAGATGAATATTTTATCATGTTCCTATTTAAAGCTTATTCCAGCTAAATCATTTTGCTGACATCATAAATGTGTCATAGTAATGAATTATCAATAATGTCTATAACCAACGAAAAGAGTTAACCAAGAATGTGATTTTTATATGTGCAATCTTTATGAAAACTTGAAAGAAAACGTGTTTGCACGAACATAATTAGTATTCTGAGGGAGGTGGTTTGCGTTATCACGAAATGTCGCAAAATTTTAAAGCCAGAGTGACATGGAGAGCTATGAGTGATCGAAGGTGAGATGAAAGAAATGATCCAACAATCCCGTCCTCTATTTCCAAACTAGCGCTAGGGCTAGGTTGGTGTGGTTCTATCAGCAGGGTCCATGTTTAAAGTGTTAAAGGTTGAGATTAAGGTAAATGCTAGAGGGTCATCTTTGATCTGTTGTTGAGTTTTTATATTGTTTTGTTTTGTTGAGTGTTATTCTTCTGTAGTTGTTTTCGTATTAGGCAAGTTGATGGGTGTGGATAGGTTATATTGATTGGACCAGATGGCATATGGCCTACAGCATTATCCATTTATCATCGACTTTAGCAGCTGAGTTTGCTGGAGATGACGTCAAGAAAAGGAAGCGAGAATTGATTAAGGCTGAAATTAGTGGGTGTAGACAAAAAAAAAGTACATCATGAAAATCTGTAATAGATACATCAAATACATTCATGAATGTATGATGTGGGAACCTGTTTACATGAGCCAAAGTCAACATAAAGACCGCAGGAGACCTAACACGGCAGGAACATCTGGGCACGCGAGAATTGGTGTGTATGCGCCTTTGGTTGTAATATCCATATGGTATCCCACTATCTGCTCACCGATACACTTCATACTTGATCAATCAACCTAATGCAGCATGTAGCCTAATACGCCATTGAAGCAGACCAGTGAGCATCATGCGAATAAAAGTAGGGGGTTTATATTCACATGAGAATAAGAAGAGAAAGCACAACAAGCTATAGCCGTAAGACGCAGAAAGATCGAGATCATGTTTGACAACCACGGTACACAATGTTCGTACAAAGGAAGCGAGTTCTTTTTGGGCGGGAAGAGAAGCAGTTTTCACCGTCTGAGAATTTATCCAATTTCCCAGACCAGTCTCCAAGGAGTGAGAGACACGTGAGAGTGACACGGTCAATTCCACGGTGACCCACTACAACTCCTTGCCTCTGTGTGGCGCTATCATGAAATATTCACGCCTGACACATCTTGGCAGATAATGGCATAACCACATCATTCATTTCCAAACAGGCTCCTCACAATTTGGGATTAGGAAAGTCTCGAGCAGACATTATTCGTCCATGTTGGCGGTGTAACGAGGGATCAATTATGTTTTCTCCTAAATGGGATGCAGGTCCTTACACTGTAGGTACTTTTAATGTGTAAGTCATAATTCAAACTTCAGCGTTAACAGCATCAGGTATTATTGGCATCTTCCTGTTTCGCTTTTTTTTTTTCTTCTGTAGGATAATGAGACTGAATGTCATATAGTATGCTATGACTTCTACTGCACAATATGCGTGTTGTCGCTGATGACACCATAACAGTTTGAAAGAATGGAAAGAAAAAAGGAGAAACATGAAACTCTTCTTCTCAGAATAAAATTCATATTGGCAACAGTCAAGAGGGCGAATAGGGACAATAATGACGTTTCCTCTCAAAATATTCAATTTAATGGCATGTGTTGCCGTTTATCATATTAATCCATGCAATAAAAATGTGAAAAAAAAATCGCCATTGCGCTGGATAGGCAAGTAAGACGAGACGATAAGAGCATCGTTTTTATGATAATCGGAACAATGTATTCATACCGAGGTGGGACGTTATTTTACCCAGAAACTCTAAGTGAACGTTTTTCTTCTACACGACATGACGGATCCCATTAGGAAAGCTCTTAACAAACGTTCGACCTGTCATTACGCGAGCTCTATTTGGAAAAGCTGTTTTGAATATCATTTATTATGACTAATGCAAACACCATGCATTACATTACCATCTTATCTCTGTAGCCGTTTAAGCCGAGGGTATGCCATCCCAGTGATTGAAAAATTGGGAGGGGAGGGGAAGGAAATTGCCTTGATAAGATGTGAAAACTGTCAAGAGATCCATTTCTTTGGCTGACTTCATATTTTGAATGTGAAATATATCTAATTAGTATATAGCTATATATTGTTCATGATGACATCGCCTAATAATGTAAGTACTCAACACGATGTCTTGCATTAGCAGCAAATTAAGATAACATGAGCAAACGAGAGGTGCCACCCCCCCCCCCCCCCCGAGCAAAAAGAGACAATCCCAAAGGAGAATAGATCTAAAATAATCATGAAGAAAATCTAACTACGAGAGCGCTTGAGCACTAACACTCGGGTTCACTCACGCTTTTTTCACACTGGATGATGTCAAGTTCTGTGAGAGTGTTGGTGTTCATGTTATTTTAACACGAACACCAACGATAACTTTGAATTTTATATCAGTCCGTGTTTAATAGCGAGTTGACCTCTAAAATATGACGTAGTTCCTGGAGCTAGTGTTGGGTCCGAAACATAATGTTGTATTTGAGAACTTCTGAGAAATTAGTGGCATTTTAATTCTTCTTCCACGTTACCTGTCTAATACAACACATTCATATCTACATCTTTTCTTATTTGACGTGAAGCAAGCGCAATTACCTTTTTTTTTTCGTCTTACATTTTTATTCCAAGGCGACTTCGCTGTAGTGTGAAGCTGACATTCGCTTTGGGGATCGATAATATTGTTTATGATCGGTACCGCTTGCTTTAGGCCGACCGTCGATGTTGAAGCTCGATTCAAAGGAGAATGAAACTCAAATATACATGCGGGTTGAGTGAATGCAGCACTGATTATTGGTAGAACACATTAGTGAGAGTTTTTTACGAAAATTAGACAATCCTTTCAAAAATTATGCATTTTAAAACATTCTGTGCAGCCATCCGTGGATGAGAAGACCACTACAGTTCGTGACGCCACGTATGAAAAACGATATAAAGAAAATATAAAGTACAAATTCCTTTGACTTGTTACTGACGTATGAAAAGGGTAATATCCCCTTCTTTCTGTCAAGTGCTCTTTCATCACGCTAGACAAGTGAAATATGCTGAATTTTCCTTATTTTCTTTTTATCGGTGTCCATACGTGACGTTATGGATAGTTGTAGTCTTCTCATTTAGCGATGCACATGTATATTTGGGTTTCATTCCCCTTAAATGGGCGCAAATGCCCATTATGCATGAAACGGGGGTCATTACCTTTTATTGTTCTCCTTTAAGGCAAGTTGTTTGCCAACACCAGTCTCGGCACGGGCACTGAACTTGAAATTACCAGTTAAATGTATAGTTTACCATTGGTAGCAGTGATTAAAAAAAAATGTTCGAGTTATCAAATTTGGTGCATATGTGTAGGTCAGTTGTATCACAAAAGATCCTCTCATAAGAATTTTGTAATAAAGGTGCAAATATGAAGAGATGTCACCTTTTTTCTCAATAAACTTTAACTGAAGACGGTTTATTCTAGAAACAATTTACTATCACTATTGTTCACATTTCCATATTAAACAATACTTAACATTGATTATACTGATTAACATTTTTACATTGGTTGTTTTTATCTCTAACTCACATTATAGAATTATTTTGAAGCACTAAAGCTGGACAATTGTTTTATCTGCAAATGGTAAATAATGCCTTTAAAGTGTGAGGTACACCTTTGTTTGTTTAGTGTTGAAAACAGATGGCTCAACGTTTGCTGCTAAAACTGTGTTGCCATGATAAAATGGGTCACATTATGTTACTTCGTTCCATTATGTCCAGTTATAAGAAATGTTATCACTTATTCGACAGGGGCTTCTAATAGCAAAATTGTACTGTAATAGTAAAATACCAAGACTTGGATATGCAAACAACAGTACTGCAAGTTTGTTTGTTTGTTTTTGTTTGTTTGTTTGTTTGTTTGTTTGTTTGTTTGTTTGTTTGTTTGTTTGTTTGTTTTGAAGGTTCGTTATTCCGAAGGTTCATTATTCCAATGGTTCATGATTCCGATAATGAAATGAGGTTCGTTATTCCGAAGGATCGTTAATCCGAAAATGAAATGTGGTTCGTAATTCCAAAAATGAAATAAACTTAATCTACTGACAAAATATGATTATAAAAGGGTAGAATTCTGGGCAATAAGTACATTTAGGAAGTACCCCGTTATTTTCTCCCAAAGACAAAATACTCTTACAATGTCAATTTTTACCCCCACAGTGCTGACTGAATAAAGCAAAACATAAGATGAATATCTCCCACAATGTACGCCGATATCAACACGAATACACGCATGCATGTGTGTAAATAAACACATTCCCACACGATACACAGTATTTGAAGAATTGAAATACAATCGTATAATCTGTAATTGTGTAATTCATGCAAAAAAAAAGAAGTAGTTCTCCTCCCCCTTACCTCCTCTTCTGTGCAACATAATCAGGATGAACCATACATGATGTATAGAAACAATTGCGATAAGAAGGCACTCAAAGGCAGGAAAATAAAATCCACATGCATATACTGATCATCTCCTTTGAAAGGATCCTGGGTACTCCCCTGGTCATGATAGATCAGCCCCTTCCACTCTCATTACTACTCGATAGAAAAGATGACCACCCCCCCCCCCCCCCTCGTCTTCACTACAGGTTGTTCACATTTCGGAACAACGAACCTTTTTTTGATTTTGCAGAATAACGAATGTTACTTTGTTTTCGGATTAATGAACCTTCGGAATAACGAACCCTGCTTCATTTTGTATTGAAGCGTCTTTTGAATAACGAATCTTGTTTAATTTTCAGATTAACAAGCCAACAAAATAACGCGTGAAACAAAAAATGTTCGGATTAAAGAGACCTTTTTTTTTTTCATTTTCAGATTAACGAACCTCTGGGTAACGGAAATTAGTGTGTTTCGGAATGACGAACCTTCAGAATAATGAATAAAGACCGTAATGCAATTCAACTATTTTATTATAAATAATGGTCCAAAAATGTCCATGGAACATTATTTCGAACTGAGTAATCGAATGTGAAGGATCACAGTTTAAAAGTACCACTGACAATACTCTGTATTCATTCGGTCATTTTGCTTGCTAAAACACCTTTTTCTTTTATTGAAAACCTTTTAAATATACATTGACCAAAATTTATGCCGTGACCTATGATAATTGAAACACGAATACACTAGAAAATTATATCAATCAAACAAAAGCAGGAAAATGCTACAATAGTGATGTATCTAAGATCCTTAAAGTCTAAACAGAAGGCAAAAAAAGAGTAAATCTCGCTATTAATAAATATCCACCGTTTTCAGCATTCTGATTTATCGAATACAACAGAAAGATTAAATTTTAGTCCATTAATGGAGCATGCATATCATGATCAAGATATGTGTATAACAAAATGTCTCAAATAAATTCCCTGTTAACGATTCCTATTTACAAAACTTCAAAATACAAATTGTAAATACATTGCATGTACAGTATTGTTGTTATTTGCCTATGGAAAACCGCTTCAAAGTGCGAATCAAGCTTCCCCCGAAATATTCTGTACTTTTATCCGAAGGTTGATGCAAACTAAGTGTTTTACCCTTGATCGTGAGACGTAAGTGGCACCAGTCGGGATGTGCCTTCTGTTGGACTATAGAAGGCAAACACTTTTTTTTCTCCCAGTAATCTATATTTCTGATTCGGTGTGATGCAATTCAAATTTGCACAATTCCTTTGAAGTGTAAATCAAATAATTACAATAAAAGATAGTTCAAAATATTTTGCACAAGTCTATGCTTGATACTGGATCATTGCGAAAAGGAAAAGACGCATGCAAAAGTGAACAAACAGCTTTACAGAATCGAATGTCTAAACACGCACACACACACAAACACACATACACACAATCTCGCGCTCACAAAGTTACAAGTGTATCCGTACGCACGTTCATCCACACTCAGGCTGAACCTTACTGAGAAAACATGTCACTATAATTATAGCCACTCCAGCTGTTTTCCATTTCAAATCTTCATGTGTATACGAGTCATGCGACTTATTAATTTCCCGTTTTCGAGGAGCAGTCATTAAAAGTGAAATAGCGGCACTTTTTAATGACAACAAGTGAAAAACTCCACAGCCCATTGCCTAGTGCCAGGGGGTTGTATATTGTGTCTGCAGTGATAGAGTATTTCACCAAGTGAAAACCTTGGGGACATGTAACGAATAATATCATAATCTGAAAATAACCAGATGACCGAATTATACTTATCATTGACGAAACAGTGAGAGAGAAGAATAAAAAACAAAAACAAAGCAAAAAAAGGGGTTGGAACGATTCGTCATCACCTATAAGCGTACTCCAACCTACAACAAGTACTTACAAACAATAATAAAGCAAAAGAATCCAGTACGAGTCCTCGGCTTTCGTATTACAGAAGACGCGCCTTCGTTTGGTTGAAGATATATTCACATGATGCCTTTTAAGGTTATTTGTTCATAGTAAGAACATAATTACGCAATCTGATAACGCTTCATGGGTAGCAAAATGATCATTATTTCAGGCAAAAACCATAGCGAGGAGTGTTAGCAGAAGTGATAACAAGGGTGACCGAAGAATGGGGTGGTGATGGAGAAGAAAAGAAACAGAGGTCAAAAAGATCAGTGGTAGATGACTGCAATGAAAACATTGGTGATAAATACGAGGCTGATGATCTTGATAAGTATGATGATATTGATTTCCTTAGTAAATCATGAAGGACTTACATCTACTTAATTTATGTAGTATGAGCTCATTGATATCACTGGAAAACAATAATAGGGATTGAATGTAATTATTATTGGTATCATTATTATTGTTATTGTTATCATTATTACTAGAACTACTAAAGCTAGTTGTAGAAGTAGGAATATATATGTATATATATATATACATATATATATATATACATATATATATATATATACATATATATATATATGAAGGGTTTGTTTGCAAAAACCGATAAGTCCATTTTTGAAGATTTTGAAGTACGATCTCTGTCATAAAGAACAAAATAATACCTCTTAAATGATATATTGGTCACTACATATAAAGGTATATTTTTTAAGTTATGGTCAAAAGAAGCAAAACATTTCTTATTATTCTCTTTATTTTTCTTGACCTTTAATCGCAAATATCTCCATTTGGCAAATATGGACTTATCGGTTTTTGCAAACAAACTCTTCATATATATATATATATATATATATATATATATATATATATATACATATATATGACAACACAGCATTACAATGAATGCACTGATCTCGATAATGTTTTGTTTGACCGTGGCATTATGGATGCACTCCATGGAGGTCAACGGACAGAAAAAAAAAACAAAAACAAAACCAGAACTAAATCCCTATGCCCACTAGGTCTTACTTTCACCCTTATCAAATGCAACTCAAAGAGATCATTAAAGGGAAGGTAAACCCAAAGAGCAATGTGGATTGAGTGAAAGCAGCAACATTAGCAGAACACATCAGTGAAAGTTTGAGGAAAATCGGACTATCGATGCAAAAGTTATGAATTTTTAAAGTTTTGGTGTTGGAACCGCTGGACGAGGAGACTACTAGAGGATATGACGTATGAGTGGACAACAATACAAAGAAAATATAAAGGAAATTCAACAAAAATTCACTTTTCTAGAATTATGAAAGAGTAATGGACCAACCACTTTCAGAAAGCAGGGGGAATAATTGCTACCCTTAACATACGTCAATATGAAGTTGATGGAATTTGTAATTTTCATGAAAAATGGATTTTTGTAGTATTTTCTTTGTATTTTCTTGGTATTGTTGTCCACTCATACGTCATAACCTCTGGTAGTCTCCTCATCCAGCGGTTCCAACATCAAAACTTTAAAAATTCATAACTTTTGCATCGATTGCCCGATTTTCTTCAAACTTTCACTGATGTGTTCTACTAATGTTGCTGCTTTCACTCAATGCACATTGCTCTTGGGGTTTATCTTCCCTTTAACAACCCAGATGGATCTCACAAACTAATATACTACTCAAAAAAGTTAAGGACCACTTTTTAACGTACATAAAGATGTAGAGACTAAAGACAGAAAATGCATTTGAATCCACATTTGTACCACTTCACAATGGGCCCACTTTTCAGGATATGCAATAATGCGAGAGACATCATGCAACAACTGAAACCACCCATGTGTGAAATTGTTACAGGGTGTTTGAGGAGATTCAAGACAGCCATATTCGGGTATTTCTAGAAATACAACACCCGGTTTGAAAATTGTATACACACATTAAAAAGTGGTCCTTAACTTTTTTTGAGTAGTGTAGTTACGACACGTTATAAAGAGTATCAGTAGTCAGCAAGTGTTAACAAAAATCTTGTATAGTGGAAGATCATAAGATATGTTTGATATAACTCATCACTAATTTACTCCTGTCCGTCTTAATCCACGCAACTTCCCATCGCTGCTCCGTCGCTGGTCCGCCTACGTAATACCGCCAGTCAACGGCCAGGGGATGACGCGAGCTCACCCACCACGTCATATGACAAACACGATCAGGAAGAGCAGGCGGCTAGATCAGGCGAGAGTCGCTACGATCATAGCTGACTGATTGAAAATGTCATTGGCGTGACAGCCAGGAGAAGGCTCACTACCGTGAAATGTCAGGCGACCCGACTCGGGAGATAAACTCATCAAGGCGGCGCACGGGCATCCGCTATGTCCATGTAATTATGAACAATGTTCCCCATTAATTAAATGCATAAACGCTCGATAATCACCCGTAAGAGATGCGTTGGGGCAGAGTTCAATAAGAAAGGTGGGTAGGAGGGGAGAGCAAGGTAGTGGAGCGAAGGGAGAAAGGTTCTAGAGGTAAATATATGAATTGACACACACAGACACACACACACACACACACACACAATCTCTCCCTCTCTCTCTCTCTCTCTCTCTCTTCGCGTCAATCATATCATAATTATGAATATACAGCTGTAATCAAAGCGAACCGCACGATTTGGATGTCCAAATAAACGTAGGCCTACTATCATAAGCAAAAGGACAAAAACAAAGTCATGATGAATGATTAACTGATCATGATGAACGTCTCATAAGTAACAAATTGAAAAGATGTGTCAAAATGGCTGGAGATGATGCTATGAATTGCATGTATATAGTCTGAGACCATTGTACTTCCGTTTGTTTTTGTTTTTTTAGACAGGAAGTAATTGAAACATCGGTAATGGTCAGTCATTACTGTACATCTCACAGTATTTGTTTGGTCTTCAGCCGTCTTGTTCGTGGAATGAACATGTACAAACAAGTAAACAAATTGCATCCATTTTAACCTTTTCTTTGTTTCCTATGGGAGGACTTCGCAATTTGGGCTAATGTAGCAGAAGAAACAACAACGATATCAACAAAAGTTTCTGTCCAAAGGAGAAAACAAGAAGGCAGTATTCGACCGAGATTACCGTGCCAAGCAGGGGGATATCTCAAACGCACTTTTGCTGGATTACACGCGCTTAGCCGTGGCTCCAGCGGATACTAGAAAGAGATCTCATTTCCCGAAGGCGCCAGTCTCGAGATCATGAGAAATGCTTTTTTGAATGACAGAAAAGGGGGAAACCCACCGCCACAAACGCGTACACTTGTCTTCTTCCGTTTCACGTTAGGAGTACCGATATGAGGTAATGCCATTTCTACTAGTGGCGGTGTCGGAGTTGTAGCTTTAAAGTGGCGTTCCATTATCACGAGACAGCTATAAAGTGGGTATGCCATAATTAAGCTTCACTGCACAAATTTCCGGGTTTTACACGAACAAGTAGATTCAGTATGATAAAAATGTTCCAGCCTTCAGTCTTTTCGAACGCAATAAATCCGGCAGAATCATTGATGAAAAAATACAAGCAGATACCAGCGACGAAATTAACATAAAACAGTAATAGTTACAAAGTAAATTAGCAAGGAGGGAGCGAAAGATAAAGGAAAAAGACAAAAGAAATGCTTTAAAAAAAACAGACAGCTGTTTGTTCTTATGAATCTTTTCCTTTACTTCGTCATCATTATCTTCTGGAAGAGACCAGTTAAGACGACTCCTTTTCTTTTCATTCAAAGATATCTTGGAGAAAACGCACTGAAAATAACGTAAGATTCTGGGGAAATATGCCCTTTCACCGCCTTCTAACAGCTACTGATTACTGCATAGAGAAAGTTCGCTCAGGTACTTCCGAGTGTTAAGAAGTATGTAAAGCAATTTCCATATCATCATATCCATGCACTGGCGAGGATGATGTAACAGGTTTTTTGGGGGTGAAGTCTTGAATCGTATATGATCTTGTGGATGAAAGCGACTCTTTCGACCATCGTGTTGTTTCTGCAATCATCTCGACGTTGAACGGGGCCGAGAAGGAAAAGCACAAGGAGCTGATATTGATTCATACACCTGTGATTGATTTTTCACTGTGGATATTATACCTGATATTACAGTGATCCTATTTCAGAGCTACGGGGAAGAAATTATCTCATGGACGCCCTCGACTTGACCTACAAACTGCCGTTAAAATATTTAACTCCACAATCTCTGTGCCAACTGCCTTTGAATACCAATGAGAAGTGGATGATCCTGCTGAGGTAAGCAAATCTTACTGCGAAATCTTCCACTTGGCCTCGGAGATTTACGACCGAATCACTGAGGCAGATGCTGCCTACTGCATTTGCACGACATCTATGTTGTCCATTCTTCACATAACAGGCCCCGATTTAATAAACGTCTTTGACATTTGTCACACACACAAAAAAAAAAAATGAATCGCCACAGCTTCAAATTTTTCCCTTTCCATGAATCATATTATAATCCGTAGGATCATGCCTTCATGATCACAAGTCATACTCGTTAGCTACCTCAATGATATGTCTTTGCGTGCTTTCGTATCCGGTCTATACAGTTGTAAAGCGTATATAGGTTACCTCCAGTATTTTACTCTCGTGATACCTTTCGTCTTCAGATGCTGCTTTGAAATCCAGAATTTCACTTTGAAGCCATAACATTATTTGTCATTAAAAAAAAAAGGAATGTGAGTACATCCTTTGAAATAGTCTTAGAAAGAAGAGAAAAGACACTTGGGTCCCTCACGCGCATTTTCTTTTACCTACCTTTTTTTTTTCAATCTCCAAGTTACACAGGATTACAATGCGTTCTTTGTAGAAAAATGTTATACGAAGATACATTTCATCGTTATGGCCCATTCTGGTGATAGTGAGATGGCAGATAGATTGCGATAACTCTTCTGTTAACTTTCACATCCATGGGGTTTGCCTTGCCTTTCTTTCTAAAGTCACTCTCAGCTTCGTTAACATCAACAAACAACGAAAGCAAAGTTCGCACGAAATCTGTGTCAATGTATTTTTGTAGATGGGAGAATCATAGAATGTCATCTGTGATAGCCAAGAATGAAACGTTCCCAAAAATATGATTACTTCGAGCATGCAAGAACATCGTCATGTCAGCTACAACATAGTCCTGAGTTGTTATGACGACGATCTGAAACATTGAAAAATTCTACGATTTGATAAATAATCTGCTAACGACAAACAGGAAACAACTAATTGGAAAAAAAAACACGAATATTACAATACACTTAAGATATTACATTGTAAGATGCTATACAATAAAGACGAAATGATAAGAATTTCAGCAGGAAATCCTGAAACTGCGAAGGGCAACCGCAAGGGACTAATCCATTACCCATTCTTTTCATCATCATGACTGCAGGGATGTATAAGATTCAACTAGGAGAGAGAGCAAACGGAATTGTGTTGTTCTTTTTATTCGTTCCTTCTTTCTCTCCCGCGCTCTCTCTCTCTCGCTACCTGTTTATCTATTCATTTATTTATCTATCTATTTGTCTATTTCCCACTACGTATATATCAAAGATATACATATTTACATATATTGTATATATATATATATATTATATGTAATTATATAGTGAAAACGGTGAGCAAAGAAAATGGGTTTCCATCCCTATTATATACAGTATATATATATATATATATATATATATATATATATATATGAAATACATGTAAATTATGATATATAATTATATAGATGATATATAATCAAAATAATGATATACTATGATTATACAGTATATACAGACGTGCATTATGTACATGTGTGCCTCTTTGTTCTCCTTTTTTCTCTCTTCTTGTCTCTCTTTCTCTCTCTCTCCCTCTCTCTCTCTCCCCCCATTTTGCGTGGTCAACTCTGTGAGTTGCGAAACTCAGACTGTATCTAGCTGGAGAATATAGCGTAAGTTAAGGCATTGATTAAAGAGAGGTTGTTGTTGTTATGTTTTTGGCGTATGACTCGTGTGCCGAATATTGACGCCATCTATACGTGCTGGTTTCTGTGTCTTTTTGGCTTGTTCTCGTTTTACTTTTCGTTTTACGTTTTACTTTAGGCGTTTGTTGTTCTTTTTATTTCATTTCCAACAAAAATGCAATTGCAATAAAACATTTGAATACAAGTCGTGATGACAAAAAAAAAAGATAATACAACAATGTAATAAAGTAAAATACTGTGAACTGAAATGAATAAATGTGTGTGACTTTCCGATGTACAATAGGCATAATTATATAAAACGGATGATGTAGTAATGTTAGTTCACATTCACGACTGTAAGGTATCTATACAACCAAGGTGCGGCAACAATCTGTGACAAAAGAAATCTTACAGAATGTTAGATATCACGCTAAAATGTCACAAATCACTGCATTAACATTGTTATAACAGCCGCATGTTGCAATTGAAAAAAAAAATATCTTCTCATAAATCTGTACTGAAATTAAGCTTCAGTGTCTAAAGATGCAAGCTCATAATATTGTCCAGTATTTCTTTAACTCCGTTCACTTTTTTGTATGATATCTGAGGCGTCAAAAATTGCATACTTAAACGTATTCAAACAATTAAGCTAACAACATGTCTGCGTTTTCATGCATTTCGATACAAATAACACTACAATTAAAACATTCGGCAAATGGAAGATAAGTCGATCTCACATTTTAACAATTAAAAAATTGCATACACGTTATTCATCCGCCACAGATCGCAGTGAAATTGTGTAATAAATTCTGATCATATCGTGATACGTACATATTGGTAAGTTGATATTTGAGAATGGACTATAAAAGTCATCAAAATAAAGATTTGTAAAAAGAGGTGTATGTTTCTTATGTTCATGTTTATTGTTAATACATTGTGTTTATATATATATATATATATATATATACATTGTATATTATATATATATATACAATGTATATATATATATATATATATATATATATATATACAATAAAGTGTAAATGGTGCATGAAAATAAAACGTCACGTTCGTTTTAGTTACCTGCAAAGTCGTTAATCAAGATATCAAGTTTCAATGCATTGATATCTATTTTCATAGTTATCAGATTCTACATAGAAGCAGTTACGTTCATAAGATGGCGATATCCCATTATTTTCATATATCTCTGCGACTGAAAAAGGTAATGTCGTTAAAATGTAATCACATATTAAAATGTAACATACTCATCTGTCGGTAATGGGATCAGACATTCGCAGTGGCATCTGAAATTGTCAAGAATGTAAATTTGCCTCCAAACAGGTCTCTGAGGAATGTGTTTTATTGGGTTTCAAAAAATCTTTCATCAAAAAGCAACTCCAGACGAGATAAACACGCATATCCCATTACCGCCGTTTTTTTTTCTTAACTCTCACTTTTTCTTGTCTGTATGAATCACATCGGAATGTTGTGGAATTCAGACAGAATACGGGCGATTGAAAATGTTACCATGGAGCCATATCGCTGTGTGTTGTAGCTCTATAATGTTACTTTGTCCTACTCTCAGAGTGTACGATGTAATATACATCTATCGAAATCTTAGCTCTGCTGATAGGGATGAGGAGTTTGAGCAAGGAGGTAGGCTTGCTTTGATAGGCCTACCTCCCTGGGTGAAAAAGCTAGAGATGACTTAACCCAAGTCATGATGTCACATTCAAGTTCGCTGGTCGCCAAGGTAATACCGCATGAATACTTCTGCTTGTTTACTTTTTTTTTCTGCAGTTCTTTTACGCTATCCCCTATGTATCACCCTCGCTTTTTTGGCAAGTCATGAATAATTAATGTAGTCACGTACCGAAAGGCACTGATTCGCTTGGTACCTCTGCGGTAGATCTTATCGGGTATATAGGGAAGGAGCTGTGATAAACAAGGGACATGCGTGCCAAGCCATAACTAGATTTCTGTCTGCACAGAGGCAAATCCTAACAGCTTAAACCACTGGCCAGGAATTCCGTCCCAGGGCGCCAGTCGTAGCATTTTATTCGTTTCCTATCTATTGTTTTGTTATCTGTCGTTAACGGTTCGAAAGATATGTTCACGTTGTCTGTGGCTCTTAAAAAAAAACAAACCTCCATTCTACAACGCAGTTAGATTACATAAAGTTATGTGTTCAAAAGCGTAGCTGAACACACATACATGAAAAAAAAAAACAACTTAAACAGCGCATCTATCTAAATGTACTCATGTACTTGTACCCATGTATATCAACACTGATAAAAGACAATGTTCATTACACACCGTTCATATGATCTGTGATATCCATCTATTATGTATGTATGTATCTATCTATCTATATAGATACTTACGTATATAATCCGTATTCAACGCGCATACTATACACGTAATTATATATATTTCTTTTAACTATACTCTTGTTTATGTTTTCATATGAAAATTGTTGATTTTGTTATACTGATTTCATTTGTACAAGTGAAGAAATAAAACAAACTGAAACTGGAAAAACTCCTGAAATGATATACTTATATGATAATATCACGGATGTTATCTGCCTTCAGCGCTGTAATGTTTATGCACATGCCACAATGCTTTCATTGTCAAATCCCGCGGTTCCCCCCCCCCCCCCTTCTTGATTTTGGAACGAAAAAGAGGTTATGTCGAGAAATGCTGTAATGATATGAACGTTAGAGATATTTTTGTATTATAACATACTTTTGATTTGAGTGTCTTCATTCCACAACCAGGGACAAGGGCATTACCAGATCTATAATTTCGTAACCAACACGAAATCCGTTTTGTGCGTCGGGTAACATGATGAACTTTCTGTGACATAAGTGTACTATGTTAACTTACGAAAGAGTGACACACACACACACGCAAAAGAAAAAGAAATAGAATAATGTGTATGTATGTGTGTGTGGGTGTGTGGATGTGTGTGTGTGGGGGGGGGGGGGGGTTGTTAGTCATTCGTGGTGATGATACAACCATTCCAGGTCGCCATGCAAAGAACAAGCTCATTGTAAGCCTTCTGGTAAGATCCCTGGATCATGTTAATGGCTGAAATTGCTACATAGCCACCTTAATATTCGACGACCATTAAGGATGCCGGTTCGGCTTGAATTACACTGGCAATATACTGAGTACACATCATTCAGTCATACCGAAGATAACATTTTCCATTTGTTTTTATACCAAAAAAAAAAAAGAAATATGGTCTATAATGTTTCAATAAACCTGCAGCTGATAACAAACAACAACAACAGCAAACCTTGCAGCAGACCGACTAAAATAACCTACAAGAAATTTTTACGTCACTAAGAAAGGAATGACTGTTGCTTAAAAAAAAAAGAACAAGAAGAAGAAAGAAAACGGGGAAGGGGAGAGAACACAGGCAGAGAGAGAGAGAGGGAGAGATGGGGGGGGGGGAGAGAAACCATGCTTGTTTAGCCTCGATCCTTACTACCGAATTAATTTAGTAACTGTCGCTGCGGGCAATCTTACCCATAAAAAAAAAGGAAATACATGGATATATCCTAGCGATGATCAGCTTGTATTAATGAGCTTTTTATCAAGAAACGTGCCCATTGGTCACTTATAGTGGTCATATTTCGTCTGCCCGGCAGATTTATTTTACCTCTGTATTACATTATCACTCTTATTATATGATAATATATATATATATAGCGCAGATTGTGCATCCCTTATCTTCTGCAGGAATTGTACATAATGATAGTAGACAAGTGATGTCACACCCGTTATGCGTTTATATGTTTGAGTTGGGTATGTTGCAGTGATCTAAAATCCTGTTCAAAATAATGAAATACTTGCGTCGAGTTATTTTTATTGCAAGTGATTGACAAATATTGCCCTACATCGACGTAAATAAGCACCAAATCAATCAGTGTTTAGGTAGTAGCCATGATCATGGACACATATGACTGGATTCAAATCAACAACCACCTGATCACTGGACAGGTCTACGTCTTATCTACTGGTTCACCGAGCTTCCCCCGGACAGCCAGTGCTAGTTCAAATCCGGCAGTACCCGCTCCTTGCTATACGGATTAGAACCAGCACTGGCTGCCAGGTGGAAGCTCGGTGGACTAGTGGATAAGACTACTGAAGCAGAGCGTGAAAAGTTCGTTGGCCAATTATGGTATCGCAACAACAGCAAAGAAAAAAAAAATGTCATTTCGTCGGAAAGATTGGCTCCTTTGCCTGTAGTAGACTGATACTGGAATTTCAAGAATGATGCATGAAATGACTGCTGCTACCATATACACTTATGACAAAATATACAATTTTAACTCAGTTGTCTCGTCATTTTTCTCAGAAAAACTCTCACGGGAAACTGGATTGCAGCAATTTGTTGATTAAAGTTAAACCCACATGAGAAACAAAATGTAGCAGACACTTATTTTGTAAGACATGCTAATGACTACCGGAGCAGAAAGAAAAAATATCCGCCTACAACTATTGGATGACTGTAGCCGCAGAATTTTTTTCTCGCTATATTTTCATTTGTTATTCTTGTCCGGGGGTAATGCGCTGATGACAGATATCTAAACATATTCGGGAGTATTTGATAGCATCGCCGCATCACTTGAGATTAGTGGGGATGCGAGCGAGAGGGGGCGAACCCTTCTGCTAGCCTTTACATCTCTTCTCGTTTGCTCGACTCAAGTTACATACGTTATCGCGCCTCCAGAAGCGAAAGCAATATGCATATTATTGCAAGACAGAGAAATGCAGGAAATTGCGTCTAAAAGTGATATCTTAGCATATATTGTTAGAGGCTACGTCATGTTATTCATTTCATCGGCACGAGTGAAAAAATGGGTGAGTACATTGTCGATCATATCATGTTTTACCGTCGCAGCCGGCGTGACAGATAAAGACAGCACCGCCCTGAGGTGTTTCCCTGGGTGATTGTACGGACAAGAAAAGACTTTAAAGGCACATCTATCTTCACACCTTCTTCGCTTCTGACAGTGTGCACTATACGGCAATTAACGTCAGAGCTACATTGGAAAGGGGAAAAACACCAGCAATATTATGAACATAAAATCATTTTGATGGATTCGACAAAATGGCCACCTAATGAAAGCGTCTGTTTGATTAAAATGACGCAAAACATGTGTGATATCACGCGGATCGGCATTCTCTCAGACAGGCTAGAATAAAAACATTGGAAAGTTGTTCTGTCAGTGTTGGTTATGCAAGCAACACTGCAGTGGACCTTTACAGACCTATCTATAGACACACAAACACATACACCTGACAACAATCTTCTTTCAGTCTAATTCAAAACTCAAGTCAATGACACAGGAGATTCCCATGACGTAAGGCATTCAAGGTGAATGCATTGTTTTGTTTTGTTTTGTTTTGTTTTGTTCTTCTTTTGTTGTGTTTGTTTATGCGCTGTCATTATCCTTTCACAGACACAAATGAGAGCATGGCAATTATCGGTCGCAGTAACATTCAGAGGGACATTATAACTTTTTATTTCATTTCAATTCTTTTATAGGTTTTTGCAACTTTTTCGTGAACACAAATTTTACAAAGAAAATACATATTCAAAATACGAAAGTAAGAGTAGGCCTACATGTCAACCGTGTGATACAACATAACACGGTCTTATCAAAGTAAATGAGTAATAAAATTTTGTTTTCTAATGTATCCTCAGATTTTATGGGGTTGCAGGGATTAACACAAAAAAGCAGTGCTTGAGAGCGTAACAACCCTGACAGAAGTCCATAATCTGTATTTACTTTGAAAACTAAATACAAGAGGTGTAGGTACCAGTGCGGGGGGTGCTGGAGACCGGTCTGGGGAGATTCGCACTTAATGTGTTTTAGAATTCTTTATCTGAAGTTTAGGAGTAAAATAAACAAATAGAAATGATTACAATACGCAATACACCAAAAATCCTATAGAACTAAGACTTATTCAATTCATTAGATATTGAATTCATTACTTATTTTAAATAAGTCAGAAAGTTTAGTCTGTTTGAGGGAATTCGATGATGAATTCCATGATAGAAATTATGTCAGGTCCAAGATGTCTACGGGCTTTATGTGCTAATAATATCATAGGATGATTTTAAGCAGATATTGTTGCATGTACGTGTTGTGTATGAATGTAGATTGCTATGGCATAAAGAAAAATAAGAATAGTAAGGGAAGTGTTTTGCAATTATATCTACACATAAAAATAGCTAAACATCTGTTGAGTATTTACATCATGTATCTTGAAGGTTTGGGTTTTTTTTTTTTTTTCAAACGATTGAATAGAGGATCCGACTGCGAGAGATTTTGTGAAAATCCTTACCGCTTTCTTTTGTAATTTGGTTTGGTCTTATAGAACAAAATCTTCAAATGATATTGCAATCATCAATATACGGTAAAATCAAGGCATTGTAATAATTAGATGAGAATGCTCTGACACAAACAATATTTTAATTCATACACTAATTCCTTTAGCTACCAAAGAAGATACATTGTAATACACGTTGGCACAATGATAGATTCCTACCTGTTGTAACAATTTATATTATCATTTTTTTATCTAAAGGGAGATTATCAACAATAATATTTTAAGACAAAGTCACATTTCTACGAGTAGTTTTGAAATGCATTACATAAGTTTTGCTTACTTTAAAAAAAGATGTTTACATTAAACCATAATGAAATATCATTCAATTATGAATTCATAACATTAATGGGATTCACACGTACGCAAATTAGCGGGATACAAATCTCTACATTTGAATGGTGATCGTCATCCCGCTTTTTTGTAGGTGTAACTGGCTAATTGATTAATAAGTACTAATATAAAGCGTTATGCACATTAATAGCTCCGCTTCTAGAGTTGGAACATCGTATGTAATGATCTATGCCTCCTTCGACGGGTCACATACAAACATTATAGAGGAATCAAAGCAAACACACACACACACACACACACACACGAAAGGAAATGATAATAGTTGGCGTGTTGTCATGAATGCCGCTTTTTTTGTGGGTGTGACCGACTAATTGATTAATAAGTACTAATATAAAGCGTTATGCACATTAATAGCTCCGCTTCTAGAGTTGGAACATCGTATGTAATGATCTATGCCTCCTTCGACGGGTCACATACAAACATTATAGAGGAATCAAAGCAAACACACACACACACACACACGAAAGGAAATGATAATAGTTGGCGTGTTGTCATGAATGCCGCTATTTTGTGGGTGTGACCGACTAATTGATTAATAAGTACTAATATAAAGCGTTATGCACATTAATAGCTCCGCTTCTAGAGTTGGGACATCGTATGCAATGATCTATGCCTCCTTTGACGGGTCACATACAAGCATTATAGAGGAATCAAAGCAAACACACACACACACACACACACACACACACACACACACACACACCGATGCAATGACATGATAGTTGGTGTGTTGTCACGACTGACTTCTGTGACGTAGTGCCCCCATCCACCACCTGTCTACCACCTCTCGCTATATGCGCACACCCCGTCACGGTTGGCCGCCTCCCAGCCAGGAATCCAATATCAAAGTCAGTGATATGTGTCCAAATCTTCCTAAGATGGGTCATCCTGCACAACAGCCTCCCCTCGAGGCCGCCGATGATCGCAACCCATGGTATTTTCCAACGTCAGGCACCAGTACGTCAAATACCAATAATATGATATAAGTCGTATGTTTTAGAATGAGATATTAGCCATCGGCTTGTTCACTGTGGAGTCTTTGTATGTGTGTGTGTGTGTGCGCGTGTGCGCGTGTGTGCGTGCGAGTATGAGTGTGTATGTTTGTTTGTGTGTGTGTGTGTGTGTTTACGACAAGGCCCCATAATATGCGTGATGACGATTGTGTGTGTGTGCTTATACAGTATATTTGTGTGTGTTTGTGAGTTTTTATATCTATGTGTATTTGTGATGGTGTGTGTGTGTGTGTGTGTGTGTGTGTGTGTGTGTGTGTGTGTGTGTGTTTGTGCGTTTTCATGGCCATCCGACCTGGAAGAATCATTTTCACAGCTAATTCATGTCAGAAAATCAAAGAAATATGTCACAAGAATTTTTCTTGTTTTTCTCTGCTATCTTTGTCGTTGTTTCCGTTATTACAATAGTTGATAGTTTTCTTTTCATTTAGGATTACTTTTCGGAAGTAAAAAAAGGCGAAAAAAATTCTGGGCCATAAATGCATGTCCTCGAGAGTTAAAACAACTCCTACACCTCTTTCACGCAAGCATCCATTCAAGGAAAATTGCAGGAAATCATTATATGTTCTCAGTTAAAGCAAAAGTACAAAATAGGTTTACTTTGACATCATCAGATGTTAACAGAGGATGTCAAATATTGTCTTCAATCTGAGCATATGGTACATGCACGTTACACACAATTCTTCACTATATTGAGTCATGCTAAAGTAGGATATTTGTTGTGGCGGTGTTAAACTCATGCAAGAACACCATGAACGTTCTTTAGACCGGTACTTCGCTGTTTCTTTTTTTTTCCCTTCTTTTTAAGTCAGACTCCCGAGATGATTATCATTGCCTACAAGAAGGAAATTTCGGCATAAATTCTGGTTAATCGTGCATCTAATTAAATCGCGTCACTTAGCGATGGTTCGCTTTTTAGCTGCGGGTTTGAGATCTCTGCAGCCACACGATGTCCCTGCTGCTCGCCACAAGTGCACGCGTCTTTCTCTTGAATCTCATTCACAACCCCCAATTAGGTCATTACACGTCCGTCAACGCGTCTCAGCTCGGCGAAAGCAAATTCGCGCGTCAGCCGACCTCGTCCTAGTCACAGCGACGGGAGAGAAAAGCAGTAAAAAGAAAAAAGAAGAAGAAAACAACGACAGCAACATCACGGAGAGAGCGTCGGCGGACCGGAGCGTGGGATTGGTGGACGGGATGAAGAGTAGAGCGAGCTGCCTGCATTGTGGAGGGTGGACGTTACTGCAGTCACTGGGCCAGAGAGTGAGTATGAGAGCGCCATACGGCCGGAAGAGCTCTCCACCAAGCTTTTTTGAGTATTTCGCGACAGTGGTGAAAGTGCGAGCAACCAAATTAGCTGGAACAATTTTTTTAGCGAGCCGAAATTTTTAGGAAGTGCAGGAAACATTCAAAAGGTGTTATTCTGTTGTTCCACAACATCATATCTGTCACCACACTCGTCTCCTGGTTTAGTCTAACAAGGTTCTTCATTGTCATTGGCCCTTTGTGGTCATAGGGTAAGTTGTGAGTCGGTATATATCTATATCTGTGTTTTGTTCTGTTTTCTGTTTAGTTTTTTTATGTCAGCCATTGGCTTTTCGCTTACTTATGTCGTTCTCATTTCCTTGGTGAATGTAGATGAATCTTGTTTCATTATTTACTAGCTGTATTAAAAAGTGAGTTTCCTTCTGTTGTCATATTTGCTTTTATGTGTCGTCATCAGCATATGTTCAACGCTGTAATCAACTAATTTGCCGCTAGCTAAAAAAAAACAAAACAAAAACAAAACAAAACAACTGTCGTCTAAGGTTCATCGCTCATTTGTAACATGTCAGTATGTTCGTTTTGCCACGTGGCAGGTGACTGGTGAGAATGATTATCATTCACATAAACCACTGATTATGCGCCATCGCCTATCCCAGATTTGTGTTTGTGTGTGTGTCCACAAGCTGTAGACAAAAATCATGCATTTATTACAATGCTGTCTTGCAAAGTGACCACTTTGTTCATCTGTTCGTTCTTCTGGTTGGTCCATTGTTTGCTAAGTATTTGTTCCAAGACAAGAATGCCCATTCACCATGAGCTATTCCCAACGTTTCCCGAAAAAAGGCCTACAAATATATAAATATTGGAATATATAGATATATGATTATATAGATATATAAACATATAAATGCATAAATATATGAATAAACATATACATTACAAAAAATGTTATATAAATCATGCACAACAGTTGGGTACACAGAAACATGGAGGGCATAGAAAAAAAAAATATTACGTCTGTGCGAACATGTTAATGTAGTTAGTACATTGAGAAAACTGGAGGTCACAATAATAATGGTTATGTTGGCTTTGTATGTACAAACATCACTTGTGCCCTCCATGAATAGTACAATAGATGTATTATGACCCTTGCTCGGTAGGTGCCGCAAGTCGACACATCAGCCGTATCCTTTCTATACCACTGTAGTACGCAAGTCACCCGTTGTTTGCCCGACAGTTTCAGGTTCGTTTTAATTTCCTGCGCGGCTGTACTCCCAGCAGACTTTCGACACGTTTTTCCCTTCGTATGTCACGGCTGTTGTCCGTTTGACGAAAGCTATTAGCTTTCTGATTCGCAAATAGATCGAAATGGCCACCAGCATATTACGTGAAGATTGGAACTGGCAAGAGAGTTATAAGAAACTTCATTAATCTTGTGGTCTTTCTAAATTTAGAAGCCGAACTCGATAGATATTTGATCCAGATGGATAGATAGACCCAAAAAATAACGGAAATACATGAAACCAAGCAAGCAAGCAAGCAAGCGAGAAAGAGAATATTCTAGTAAAGGGTGGCGTTTGTAAGATAGCGACAACTATGGTGTGGTGTGTATCAAGTATGTGTTCAACACAACATCGAAAAAAAAATCGATTAATTGCCCAGGACTTGAAAATATAGGATTTGGGTATGACTGAAGTTTCAATGTTTGACAAGGCTTTGGTATGACCAGTCTGTCGCTATTTTCCCATGGATAATAGAAAACAAGTTATTATTTCATAGCCTGACTCAAAATTCCAGGCACGATTGTGTGGATGGCTGTGGTATCTCAGAGATACGATACATTATATTCACATTACACTCCATCAAAGAGTAGCACAAACACAGTTTACTCAGAGAATTCGATTGATCCGTATCAGGTCATTTAAGCGTTTTACTTCAAAAATTAAATCACAAATGTAAGTATTATTCTTGAGAAATTCATTCTAATATTAAAATGTTCATCGAAGCGTAAGCCTAAATTGCTTTTTACACGTTTCACATTGCCAAGTGACTCGAAAATGTAACGAATGCAGTGCATGGTCGTGAAAAAGCAAATGGCAGTTAATGGAACCTGGAAATACCTTCCCCTTGTTAAACCTCACAGGCATTTTGAGCAACAATAAACACGACGTCAAATGTTAGGCACGATTTTCAACAACCCGACAAAATCGTTCCTCGATGAATGGCCTGATTGAACGTCATGCTGACACTTCTCCAATTCTAGGCTGAACTCCCGAGGGTACATTTGAAAGGTTCTCAGTTATCTGACGTGTGTTACATTATTTTCAAAGAATTTCAGTATGCAGGTGTTGATTCAAAAACGTGATATGTCAACGAGCGATATTGAAAAGTGAAAGAAAATCCGATATAACTCCAGAACACGATGAAGCAAAACACAACTGACCATTTTGAAAAAGACTTTTATACAGTGTGATGAGTGCAAACTAATCAGCCAAACTGTGAGCAGGTTAGGTCCATCGTAATTTTGTTGGTCAACTAATACATTGTTTACTGAGTACAGCTGGTCCTGTTTTATGAAGAGTTAAAAGTGATTATAATGTTGATTCCTATCATGAGTCTATGGCAGCCTTTGTGTTAAGGAAATTTAAACTCGATTATATTTTTTGATAAAACAGGGCCCTGGAATAGTTATACAATTTTGCTTAATCTACCTACTTTTCATGCCTTTTGCATGAAATGGCAAATATTTCTTTGTATACATTTGCTTATATACAGTGTATTTCTAAAATTTGGCTGGAACTTTATTGAGACTTTCATGCTATCAAGATTCAGTAAGAAATGTAAGATATATTCAGACAAAACAAACAGATATGACAAAATATGACATGTGGCTTTGGGTGTATGCGTGACCGTATAGTGGGAGTCTAGGCAAGAGTGAGTAGACAGGATAAACGACGGTTATCAGCTAAGATGCTAAAAACTCTGCATTTTGGTAATGACAGTATTAGGTTAGTAGTAGAACGTACCTGCCAGAAGCTGAAATCATGATGGCAGGTGATAGAGAAACGAAAAAAAAAAAAAGTCAGAAGCAACAGGACCGATATTCATATCCTTTGCAGCTGAAATTGAAATGATTAAAAAGAAATTCGATTGTTAATTTTGAAATGAATTTTATGAATTTTGAATGTATCTCATGCTTTTAAAATGGGATGGTATCGTGTGTGTGTGTTGTTGTTGTTGTTTTTTTTTTTTCGCTCACCGCCCATCCTGTCCTCAGATCATAAATAGGGGGTTCAGGGGCTCGAACGAACCCCCACCCCCACCGCCCGCTGGCGAGTAGGGTACGCTTGAGCAAAATGAAAAAAAAAATAAAATAAAACTAAATAAAAACAAATCCCAAAATCTTCGCATGCAACAGAAGAGGGACATTTTTAATCAAACAACAACAACGCAACAGACAAACAAACAACATCCAACTTTGATACGTTTACCCCCCCCCCCCCATTCCATTCCGTTAGCGTTCATCGTGTTTATGGTTGAGAGTCTGACTCCGAGTGAATGCCTGAGTGAGATATCTTGAGAACCATGGTTTTCTTTAGACTCGGATATTAGATTTTCATAATATAATTTGAACAGTAAATAAGAAGATTAATGAACTATCAAAGAATCATTTTTTCATTCTATTTTCTAAGTACATTTCTTGCTATCCTATATTATGAGGAAACTCATCATACAAATGACATTACCGTGATATATGTCACTGCTCCACTACCTGCAGTTCATTTGTCATTGCCGGTGAGCGCTGTCCATTTCCATTGACTATAATGCAAAGTGAAGAACCACGCCTATATAACAAGAGGTATTCCCCTTCCCCCTTCTGTCATTACCCTTAGATATTATGGGATTTCAAACACTTGGATCATCATTGAGATAATCCCCCACAATAATAGAATGAAGTTTGTTGGGTGTTGTTTTTCTTGCAGCTTAGAATAAGTAATCAACGTACTGTATAGTCTTACATTTTTGATCAAAACCTTCCCAAATATTCCACATAAAGTGCGCATCAGATGATTGAATTTTAATCCAAAAATGCACAAATTTCCTCCTGTGGGAGGAGGTATCGCCCTACTTCATCCCCCTCCTAACTTCCGATCTCTGAGGCCAATCATCATTGAGATAATCCCACAACTATTATAAAATTTGATATGGCTTTTCTTGGAACTTGGAATAAGTAACCAACGTGTAGTCTTACACGTTTTCATTGAAACTTTCCCAAATATTACATGTAATTAATGCGCACCAGATCGTTGAATTTCAGTAAAAAAAAAAAAAAAAAAAAATGCAAAAACTCCCTCGTGTGGGAGGGGGGTATCTCCTACCTCACCCTCCCCCGCTCTGTCGCATTGCTTAGTTTACCATGAGATTTCAAATGATTTAACCAACGTTGATATAATCACAAAACAAATTTATATAGAAGTATAGAAGTTTTTAGGTGTTTTTTTTTTCTTGCAATGTAAGATAAGTAACCAACGAATCGTCTTACATTTTTCATTGAAGATTTATATTCCAACAAAAGTATGCACTATCGTTGAATTTCAGTTCTGAAAGTGCAAAGGATCCCTCGTGTCCACTCTCCCCTGCTCAATCGCTGGTTCTTTATTTCTTCACATCCATGTTCTCCCAAATATACTGAATATATCATATCCTTATACTCCCCACTCCCCCCCCCCCCCAATACATTTCTGCGTAGGGCCACGAACTCTAGTAACACCTCTTGAACTCCTTTGCATTCAAGAATAAAAAGATTTCGCACGAGATTTTTTTAAAAAAGTTTGACAATACAGAGCAAATTTAAGTGTAACTATCAATTAACTTCTCGTTCAAGACTAAACAACCCCACACTTAAATTTGCTCTGTATTGTCAAACTTTTTTAAAAAATTCTCGTGCGAATTTTTTTCTGAAGAGAAGACGCTCTGTTTGTACAGTTACTGGCCCTGGCTCATGTTTGCGTGTGTGTGTGTGTTCTTTTGTTCGGTTGTTTACTTGCTCAGATGCAAGCAAGATTGTATTAATACGTCGTCATTTCTTTTTCTGCGGCCTAAATCATTTCAAGGCAAATAGGGAGAGGATAAAAGGATTTGAAGTTTTCAAGGCAATATAGTTTTCCTACGATTGACTAAAATGTGCATTCCAAACGATATATCTGTAACGACAATGAAGACTGCTAAAGTTAAGCAGGTAGTAAGAGAATTTCCGTATTACTGTGATGCACGCTGCCATTTCTATCACTGGATGTGGAGACGAAGGAGATACTAATAATAAATTTAATGTTAGATTTATTAATATAATTTTTATAATAATCATAATATATATGATGAATAAATATGATGATAAGTATATTATGATAACGTTTACTGGTAATAAATGTAATACCAACATCGGGAATAAGATCTATAAAGGCGGCTGACAAGAAGAGAAAATGTCCATGAACATTCCCAAATAAAAATAAAACCTCGTAAAAACCTTAAACATAACCGCAGCTAATGCATGCTACAGCTGCAAAGGTATTGAAGGTTTAGAGAAAAGGCAAGAGGGCAAATTAATAAGGGAAGCAAGGACGTGATGGGGGGGGGGGGCTCACAATAGATGGGGCTGGTGAAGACCAAATAACTATCTCCAAGCGATATGAAGAGCTAAAAGGTTTGCTTGCTTACCCCCCCCCCCTTGCCTTTTAAACACTAAAGGGATGGTATAGTTTTGGTTGAGATGGGGGATTCAGATTTTAACTTTTTGCCACATATTTAGACCCCAGTTATGAAATACTAATGAGCGTACAATTCTAAGAGATATTCAAAGTTTGTTTGATGAAAATCGGGTTTAAAATGGCCGAGACATCCAAAAACAAGTGGTCCGAGAAAAACAAAAACAAACGGTGGGTGCCATCTTTTATAACGACCTCTTTGTTGCTGGATATCTCATGAAATGATTTCATATCAAATGAACTTTAAATTCCTCTTAGAATTGTATGTTCTTTCATAATATTTTGATAAGAGCTTCCTCATTATCTCACAAAAAAGTTGAAAACCTTAAGCCCCCATCTCCACCACAACCATAGTCACCACCCCTTTAAGTGATAGAAGGCAAGGGGAGGGGCACCTAACGTCTTCTTTCTACTTCTAGTCTGCGATGGCCATCGGCTGGTGACTGCCCGATTAACTCCTGGCCGCTTTGCTAGCCGTCTGAGGATGTTTGCACTAGCCTGCCATCTCCTTATACCCGTCTGACATTTCGGCAGAGAACTTAGCGTATTCCGGCCCCAATAGCTCTAGTTTGCTAAATGATCCGTGAATGGAAGATCTTCTTTTTTTTTTCCTGGCAGCTCAATTACAAGCAATTGTCATATTATCTGGACTGAACGGTTACAATTATGCAGTCATCGCATAGAAAAAGTAAGACAAGCCAATAAACAGCAAACAAAACAAAACAAAACAAAACTGAGGAAATCAATACAATACTCCAGCATAATGTCATAAATTTGTTAATTGGATGGACGATCACTACTCTTTTATCAAATACAATTCAATTATAGATTTCCAGGGTAAGAGAAGGAAAAAATTGTAATACAGAGTATATATTGTACAAATTAAAAATTTGTTAACCGTGTGTTAGATGTACGTATACTGCAGTAGTACAAGGTGAATCATAAGGTATAGTACAAAATTTCAGTACGAGTGACTAAAATAACAAGAGAAACAATGAATACTTTGCAATGCTGACAGAAAAGTAAATAATAATGATGGAACAGAGAAATCCATTGAAAAGCAGTGCTTTATCAATTTCTAGAAACCCTTTACCAGTAAATCATCAAAAATAGGAATATGACACCTGTTTTCATACAAAATGCAATCCAAAGTGTTTAAGGGGCTTCACAAAATCAATGTAATTATTGATAATAATGTATACCGTTCTAGGAATGAGAGTGCTTTGTAAAGACTTCTAACCACATTGAGGTATTTTGTTTTTATTTGAAAGTTATTTCTTTCCTGATATCCCTCCACATGCCAGACAATTAAAGTTGCATTGTAAAATTGCGTACTACACATAAAAAAGAATGTCAATCTAACAAAACAGTACAATCAATGACCCCAAAAAATGACAATATTTGAAAAAGATATACATTGTATATCATAAGGACACTGGAGGAAGGCAATGTGAAAATCAAGTGAATACTAGTATCTGTTTACATATAATATCCATATCCAGGATACCCATATCTGTGGTATCGTAAATGAAAATAAGTATTTAGTGTAAGAGTGTGTACGCATATCTATCAGACTGTATATATATATATATATATATATATATATATATATATATATATATATATATGTATATATATATATATATATATATGTATGTATATATATATATATATATATATATATATATATATATATATATATATATATGTATATATATATATATACATATATATATATATATATATATATATATATATATATATCCCGAAAACCTAAAATATATGACAAACGGTGCAACTCCAAGCTGAAGTCCTTAAAGCAGTGAACACTTCCAACTGATGCAGGGGTTAAAGTTGATAAATTAGAGTCCACCAAACTCAGCATATTTCTTCTCCTGTCAAACTCCTTTGAATTCCATATATATATATATATATATATATATATATATATATATATATATAATGCTTCTCTTCATTCTTTTGAGTAGGGATCGAAGGTACCACAATCTGTTTTTTTTTTATTGTGTGTAATGATAGATATTACGTGTCCCAGACCTTTGAAATCACTCATTTCCTTATAGTAGGCGCATTTCCTTGAAATCAACCGATTGCAATAGAATAAGCGAATGGCGGCCCTTTTAGTGTGTGGGATGGTAAAGCCTTTCAGCCAATTCCACATTGCTTGGCTACAAACCTGAGCTGCGTGGCGCTTTGATTCTGACAATCGATGCGTAGTGTTGCTCTTTTGGTTTCGTTACAAATTAAGGCATGGCGCCCAGCAAAAGCTCGGGCTTACACCTGCGCGATATCGACACACTGAAAAGGGTGCAGCATCGATCGACGGTCCAGAGGGAATGATACGAAGTTTAAACACAGAGCATCGAAAAATATTGACACCTGTTGGAAGACGCTTTGGAAGATGGGAGAGTGGTGAGATGAAAGGGGAGTAAATGAAAGTTACTGATGCATGGTTTCATCAGCGTTTGGGGATTTGGAAGGAAAATCAAACCACTTTCATTGAAAGATCATTACAATTGATCTGTACAAACCGTGTAATTGATTGGTCTCGTTATTTCTTTTTTTCCCTTCAATTTCAGCCTGTTTGCCATACCAGTACGAAGAGCAGAATTTTGTCTGAATGCTTGGTAGTGGTACTCCAATCCCTAGATTTCATGCTACTTAATGAAATGTCGTGTTTTCCTTCCTGTGCAAGGAGTTATTTCAATCTTTTTATCTTCTTGTACGATCTGTCATCAATATTCCAGTTTGCACATTAATCCTCTGACTCCCTGTTTAGAAATCAATCTAAGAATCATCAGCGTCATATCTTCGAGCCATATAAGGAAACTATGTGATTATCATTCAACAACTACAAGAAGAAGTCTAGTGATTCTCCCCAACCTCCATCATCCCGCAACAAAGATAGACGTTAATACAGTCCTTACCTCCTTGTCATCTTCTTTTCAACAGAGAACAATCCAATGATCTCATTTCGAGATAAGAAAATGAAATTCTCGAGTGATGCAATTTGAATAGTGGAACCTGTTCATATCAGTCACAGCATCTTCAGAGTTGAAATGTAATACACCGATCAAATTGGGCTTTGCTAGTTTGAATCGTGGGTTGTTGACGACAGAATAATCACTAGGTGTAGTGATGTCACAGAGAATGTATAAGTAAAGACGATCATGATGAAGGGGAGAAACGAGCACATCAAGATATGAAGAATCGTTTTAAGTAATTACGAAGAAAGTAGACAGAAAATTGTTGGGTTGATGGACTGGCAAAACGATGATGATGATGAGGATGATGAGGATGATGAGGATGATGATGATGATGATGATGATGATGATGATCCTGATAATTATAATCATCACTGTTATTATTATCATCATCAGATGCAGTAATATGTAGTATTAGTAGTATCGATTCCAGGAAAAAAAGAAAAAATAGATGAGATAAAGATGAAGAGAGAGAGAAAAAGGAGAGGGGGCGGGTTGAAGAGAGAGTACAAGGGAAATTGGTGTATCCTCTAGCTTTTTGCTAAGGATGGGGATGGAAGTAGGGGTTGAAATTATTTCTGGGCTGCCGGATCGCAGCATGACACCCACCGAGATACGCATCAAAAGGAGATGAATATTATCTCCTTCATTCATCAGCAGAAAAATGATGATCGGTGGGGGCTAGCAGTCGTCCTGCCCCAGGGCATGCGGTGGCTGCTTTCACCATCATCACAAGTCATCCGCCTGAAATCGAGTCCGTAATGTTGGTTTAGGTGCGGCTATTACATCAAGACATCGGTAAATGATGAACTCGGTTGGAATAGTGTAAGAAAAAAAAAAGGAATTCAATCTGTTCCTAGCGTAAACAGCTACACTCCGCTTTCGTGTCGGGAAATGTTGTATCATAAATGATTAAACCGCGATCACTTTAAAGCTGTGCAAGAAGCATACCAAGTGGTTCGTGCACATTTCACTAAGCTTGCAAGAGCAGTCCAAAATACTGTTTCTTCACATCATTTGAATTGCCAACGCTTCTTGTTGTCACTACCACTATTTCTACAGTTAGTACAATAATATTTTGTTAGTACATACTGCTAGTTCTACCAGTCCATCTACTCGTTTTTATGCTTTTGTTAATGACTGAAACACTATTACAAATACTTGTAGCAGTAACATAATGACTACCACAAGTTTTACTACTGGTCCTATAATAGCAATGTACGATGGCAAAAACAACAACAGCTTCAGTGACAACGACTTTTATACACAGCTATAAGGGAAGAGTGAGGAGTCAGGACTCACAATTTGTCACCTTTTCCAATCACTTATAGTCGCCTGCAGCAGAACGGGAACGTGCGTGGTTGCCACGCCCAACAAACCCATCTCTATACTTTCTACCAAGATTAATATTACAGCGGATGTAGTCATGTGATTATCTGCACGTTATATTGCATAATATATATAATGTCCATGTTCGTGCCTGTTTGTTTGTAAGTGTGTGTGTGCGTGTGTATGTATGTGAGCGTGTGCTTCTAGTTATTATTATTCATGATTGCGATAACGGCGATGATGATAGTAAAATTACGTATAGAAAAGCACTATTGTTATTAAACCTCATTAACGTCTTATTGTAATGCTCACAAAATCTGATGAGATGTATTTCGGGAAACGTTTTGAGGTTTATCGTCCACTGAGAGCAGTTAAGTTGCTGCATGATTCACGTCGCCATCCTATCACGCTAATGGATAAGCTAAGGATGAATCACATTAATCATATAGACCATCAAATTGTCCCAACAATTTGTTGCCGCCAGCACACATGTTAAATATTTCAGAAGCGCTATTTTAATCGCTTTCCTCCGATGTCGATCGTACTGTATGTATTCACGGGTGCCTACAAAATATTGTTGAATGCTGTATATTCCTTCCTTATCCATATCTTCTCTTTTTTTTTGCGGGGAGAAGCTCGATATTTTGCAAAATTCGGTCACAGGAATACAGTAACATTGTCATTGTAACATTCCTTCTCATTTTTTCGGGATGTATATTCAAGCATAAGACGCTAATGATTAAGTAGCTATTGTTCTTCTAACAAAATTTCAATGCGACTACTTCCCGATGTTTGGGGTGGGTTTTTTTTTTTTTTGTTTTTTTGTTTCATGTTTTCGTTTCTTCTTTGTTTTTGTTTTTTTTTCACTTTTCGTGATTTGATGCGGATTCGGGTGTTCGTTTGCATTTACATATACTTGACAAATGTTAGTTATCGAGATTTCTGACAAGTCGATGAAACTTATTTGTCCTTGCTGGATGCGAGTTTCAAATATAGCTGAACTCTCCTTGTATCTGCTTTCTTTTTAACAGTATTTGAGTGATTGTCGGTGTGGGTATTTTGTGCTGGGGGTGGGTTTAAGTATTTAACCAACAGTAATGCAGGATTAAAGAATAGCGAACAAGCTGCTGCTGAATCTTATTTTTGGCAGGGATTTTCACAGATTTCTTGATTGATCGTCTTTTTTTTTTTTTTGCTTGTTTGTTTGTTTGTTTGTTTGTCTGTTTGTCTTTGCAACACACATCGTCGCAAAACAGTAAGCCTACGTTCAAGAACAATAACAATTAAACCTTTAGGTTAACATTTTTAGGATAAGGATACGCTACCAATATGAAAAATAATCATTGCAATTCTATTTATAATTGAGAAATTTAATTCCCGCAGAGAGAGGACGCTGCTCAGTGGCGACCAAGTCACACATTTTTTAGTCCTGTGCTTTTGTCTACAATTTATCCATTTTTACTTTTTCTTGTGAAATTTTCGCCAACTGTTCCTTGTCATCATGTTAGTGCAAACGTTCAGTATGCCCTGGATATGGATTTTAACCTTCTGTGTTCTGCTTTCACCGGGTTTCTTATGTCTGGAGAGCCACACCCCAAACATTTCATATGAACGCAACTTCATATTCGAACTAGCTACAGCTGAGGCCTCGAAACTCAAACCGGTCGGCTTGCCGGAATGGGTGCCACTACGCGAGGATGGTGAGACAAACGATAGAGTGAAATTACGCCGCAGAGGTAGGAAGGGAGGAATAAGACAAAAGGTACGTCTACGAAAGTTCAAACCTGCCCTGCCTACTATAACAATGAGTAACGTTCGTTCAATTGGAAACAAGATTGACGAAATTCGTGGAAAAGTGAGATATGACAATGAATTCAGAAATTCTGGAATTTTATGCTTTACGGAAACTTGGTTAAACCCAGATACACCTAGTGAGGCGTTTGACATTCACGGTTTCGACATGATTCGAAGTGACAGAGATTTTGCAGAAACGAACAAAACTAGAGGAGGGGGGCTTGCAATATATGTGAATGAGAAATGGTGTCGCAATTACAAAGTACATTACGAGATCTGTCACCAAAATTTGGAACTTCTCTGTGTTTCGTTCCGACCATTTTATCTGCCAAGAGAATTCAACAAAGTAGACATATTTCTTGTTTACATACCACCCGACGCTAACGCGGATGCAGCTGTTCGAGATATCATGGATACCGTGAATGCCATGGAAACGGCGTCACCTGATTCACCGAAGATTATACTTGGTGATTTCAACCATTGCTCATTAGAGGACGCACTGCCCAACTATGTGCAGTGTGTGCAGATTCCAACTCGCGGACATCGGGTTCTTGACAAATGCTACTGCTCAGTGAAAGATCCTTATAAAGTAAACATCCGTTCCCCCATTGGTAACTCAGATCATTCCACTGTTCATTTGATGTCTAAGTATAAAAGTAAATTGAAATCAGATAAAGTAACCGCAAAACAAATTAAAGTATGGAATGAGCATTCTATGGAAATGCTACAAACCTGTTTTGAGTTGTCTGACTGGGATATGCTTATAGGAAGTGCTGATGATCTAGAGGAAGCAGCTGATATTGTCAGCAGTTACGTTCTTTTTTGTGAAGAGCTTCATGTCTCCAACAAGACGGTCAAATGTTATCCAAATGATAAACCATGGGTGACGAAAGAACTGAAGGCGCTGTTTCATGCAAAGAAAATCGCATTTCAAAACAGAGATTTCGATAAAGTGAAAGAAATCAGCAAACAAGTGACGAAAGAAATCGCAAGCTCGAAAATGAAATACAAAGTGAAACTTCAAAAGTGTTTTCGATCAAATAACACGAGGGAAGCATGGAAATGTTTACATACATTAACAGGATCTAATCAGAAGAAGAAACAGGCTTCTGCATTTGTGTCAAACAGTGCCCTTATTACAGCGAATGAACTTAACAAATTCTATGCTCGTTTCGACACCATGGATTTCTCTGCCGAAGTCACATCAATGTGTTCAGAGCTACGAGAGCTTAGCGTCACACCCCCTCGCGTTGACCAGCAAACAGTCGCGACTCTTTTCAAACGGGCTAAAGTGAACAAAGCAATGGGCCCGGATAAGATACATGCTAAACTATTAAAATGCTGCGCCCAACAGCTTGCAACTCCCTACTGTGAACTTTTCCAAATGTCATTGAATGAAGGTATGTCTCCGGCCAGCTGGAAATCAGCGATCGTGATTCCGGTGCCGAAAACAAATCGCACTTCACAGCTTAACGACTACAGACCAGTGGCACTTACCTCGATCGTCATGAAATGCTTCGAGAGACTGATAATGCAGTTCCTTTATCCATCAGTGTCCCATCTTCTTGACAAACTTCAATTTGCATATCAACCTAAAAAGTCTGTGAATGACGCTGTTCTCACACTCGTACACGAGCTCGCTCAGCACACCGATAAACCACGACGCTATGCACGTGCCTTATTTGTAGACTTTTCCTCGGCGTTCAATACTATGCAGACTCACATTCTTCTTCAGAAGCTGCGTCACATGAATGTACCATCTTATCTGATCTTATGGATAAAAGATTTCTTATGTAATCGGTCTCAAACTGTGAAAGTTCAAAATTGCTTTTCAGACCCTGTCGTTTTGAACACAGGTGCCCCACAAGGCTGTGTTTTGTCGGCGTTGCTGTTTATTCTGTACACGAACGATTGTAAATCAGCAAGGGAAAATGTATTCATTTTGAAATATGCAGATGACACTGTTATTTTAGGACTTATTGATGAGGATGAATCTAGCTACCGGGCCGAGGTTGAACGTTTTACCTCTTGGTGTGACAAGAACTGTCTGCAGTTAAATCTCACTAAAACTAAGGAGATTGTGTTTGATTTTCGGAAAATGCCCCCACAGCCAAAATTTATAAATATTGGTGGTACAGATATTGAGATAGTCAAGAGTTACAAATACCTAGGGACAACAGTGGACAGTAAACTTTCTTGGACTGAGGAGTGTAGATCTGTTATCTCAAAAGCCCGGACTCGTATGTACTTTCTGAGAAAACTGAGATCACTACACATTGATAGAACTATTCTCAATCTTTTCTATAAATCACTTGTTGAAAGTATTGTATTGTTTAACTGTGTCATCTGGTTCGGGGTCTGCAGGAAACAAGACTTCAAGAGAATGGAAGCTATAGTGAGACAGGCTAGCAAAATCACTGGGGAAAGTTACGACCTTACAAAGGAATGTACAGATCGGATCGCCAATATGGCAGATGGTATTATGTTAAACGAGAATCACCCGCTACATGATTATTTTGAATTCCTACGATCAGGCAGAAGACTACGGTCTCTGAAATGTCGTACAAATCGATACGCAGACTCCTTTGTTCCATACGCAATCAGGATGTGTAATAACAACCGCTGATTTTTGTATAAAGTGAAGGGAGAGCTGTAGCTGGTTTGGTGTATGACGGCGGGGGGGGGGGTATTTTGAGCATTATCAAAAACACACAAGAATTTTATGGTTTGCAATTATTTGAATAGAATAACTTCTAAGTGAATTAAGATTAATGTGCAATAGTTGTCTGATTGTGCACATCGGGTGTGTCAGGGATTCAGTGAAACGAAGCGGATTTTAGCTGTGTGTATGGGGGGGGGGTGTAAGGAATATGTGCAATATGTGTTATAATTTATGGATTATGATATTTGGAGTGGTCTGTGTAAAGTAAGGTGTTTCAGAATTTGTGGTTATACAACTTTTTGCGGCAATTGATTTTTCCATAGTTTTCTGTGTATGTACACAAATATATTTATTTTTCCCCCTCTGCACGTTAAACACATGATGCCAGTCAATGTTGTGATGTATGTTTGGTTCCCTGTATTTTTTGAGTATTCACTTGATGTTTTATATGTAATGTAATATCATTTGCTATTTATCTGTTGTCAATATGTGTCTATGAATGTGTGACAAAATCAAATTTCCATGCCATGTTTTCATACATAATTTGGACAATAAAGAAATGAAATGAAATGAAATGAAATGAACTTATTATGTGTTGGCGTGTGCAAATATATATGTCGAAAATTCGAGTAAAATTTGGTATAATCTTCTTTGTGAAAAGAGGTGACAGCTACGAAAGATTGAAAATACAATAATGCATAGATTGACACAAATACCATGGCAACATGCTTTGTAGTGTAAGAAAACTGTTTTGAATTTCAAAAATCTCTGGGGCTTTGTAGGTTGCATGGATATTGCGATGCTGAACTCTGAGGTTTGCGCAAACATCAAATTTCTTATTTCTATCAATACACGAGTATACTAGTTTAATTCACATTTAACGATTATTCTATGCCATCGCCTTTATGAGGTGGTAATGAATATATATAATACTATATGCGAATAATGATAATACACTGTTCATAGAATTACAGGCAGATAGAGAGATTGAGAGATATGTATGTATACCATTCAGACCCTATGTTGCTTTCCAAATTAGTACGAAAAGAAAGAGTAACATTTTATAAGTACAGCAGTGAAAATTTTATCAGAATTGAATTAAAAGTAATGAAGTTATGACATTTTTGAAGATTCACTAATTTTTACAAAACAGTTCTCGAACAATTGATATGATGATGTCATCACCACACAATTTTTTAATTCATCGTGCACAAAAAAAAAATCAAATTCTTCTGCTATAAAAATGTAAAACATATCATTATTCTTGATCATATAACTTTAAACTAATGATCAGTCAGATGAATATACTAAATGATACTGGGGCATAGTTGCATTGAGTGCCCCCCCCCCCCGGGAAAAAAAAAATATATATATATAGACATTTCAAGTTTTTATATACATACTGTATAGGAGTAGGAAGTTCTGAGGTAATAGCATCATCAATTCTGTAATTCTTGCATATTCATATTGACTGTTCAAAAATTGTTTTGTGAACATTAGCGAAGCTTCGCTATTTCATTACTCTTCATAATTCTTATCCGATATTTGATCAATTGAATGCTCACCGTTGTGCCGATGAAATTTTAGTCTTTCTTTTCAGAATGACTCTTGACTCTTGATCTCCCCTTTAACCATATGAACGAGACAGGCAACGGTGATAGTTGGGTATACTCATGTGTTTAAGACAAACCGATTTAATAGAAAATTTATAACCCCATTCTCGCTCTGATAGAGCATCAAATCCCCGACATCATTGTTAGATCTTCCCTGAACGCAATTGAAACAGAGATCTCATATACAAGTAGTGTTTGATTATAACAGGACGTAGATCTCTAGAGCCGCAAACTGACTCAAATCAGCTGACTTCACACAGCTCACTGAGCACTCGTTAAATTGTACACATCCCGCACCTAATCACGTGGAAAAGGGGTGAAATGACCACCACCCGGCTGTAGTGTATACGGAGTGGAATGAGGCGTCAGACAAGTGTCCAAGGTGGGCCTGTTTAGCAGTGCCACACCAATCCAAAGCCTGTGTTTCCTATGGGTCAACTTACCTATATAGAGTTTACCTAGAACCTTCCTGCCTTGAGCGGACCCCTGCAAATGCTGCTTAAATGTGTTATGACGTCGTAGTTTTCAGGTAGGCAAAACTGACATTAGACAACGGATTTCCAAAACTGGCTTCCGTAAGTATCTACAGGCGTTTACAGTGACATCGCTGAGTGTAATTTTTTGGTATACAAGGTAGCCACCGTCTAACGTTATTCTCGTTCGTAGAGCCTCGTTTGGCGGTGACTGATTGTACAGTTTGTTTAGGTTGTGACATAATGTTGTGGCATAAACGTGCTTGTTAGTCTATGGTTTGTTTATTTATTTGTTTGTTTGTTTGTTTGTTTGTTTGTTCGTTTGTTTAATTGCTGAAGATTTATTTGGATGCTACTGCCGCTGCTGTTGCTGCTACTGTTGTTGTTGTTGTTGTTGCTGTTGGTGGTGGTGGTGGTGGTAATGCTAAATGGTGGGTTTTGACATAACTATATAATTATTATGATATTATTATCATTATTGTAATAAGAGAATTAGAAGAAGGACCAAATAAATGCGAATTCAGAGAGAATGATAAACGAGAGGGATCCGGATGTAATATTACCGTCATAATTTCAGTCCATAAATTGACAGCACGTTTTACTTAAGTTCCTCGAGAGAATCACGTTCAAAACGACAAAAGTGATTAGTGAATTAATGGCACAACACGCATGACGAGCGCAGAACCCGTTATTTTGGTTCAAACCATGGTTGTCCATTAGTCTTCTTAACTCCACCAGCAATTCTGTCTGTAGAGTCATCGCGATCATGGCGGTAGGCGGGACAAACGAAATCAATCAAAGCAACGATTGCAACAAACGAAATAAAGCTATTCCATACATCATGCTAATCACTACGCGCCATTTTCTTTCCCAGTGCTTTAAAGGGTACATGGGGGAAGTTCCGGCGATTTTTATAACTTATAACTTATAACTTATAACATCATGTAGTACATAAATCGACAGCTCCATGTTAAGATTTGTGGAATTAATTATGGACCTTGAGCAGAGAAACCAATACTATGAACACCCAAAACAAATTACACTGAACAAGGTAGTAGTTTCACCATAAGAATGCATGAGTGGGGACTCACCACGAGAATGCATGAATAGGAGGTTGACATATTATAGAAATGTAGCAATGCAATTCCATTACACTTTTAATCTTGCTTAACAAGGTCACCTGTATAGAATATGTGCGTGTTTTCTTATTTTGTTCTGCTTTCTTGAACCCCCACTAATGCATTGTATTAAGTGGTGAAACTGCTATGTCACCATCCTTGTTCACTGTGATTTGTAATACATTTTAAAAACATTTTTTATTCTTCGTCCCAATCACTACAAATTATGAAACTTTGTACCCAGTATAACCAATATTATAGTAGCTCAAATGTAAAAGTCTGAAAATCAGCCGGAGTTGTCCTTTAAGCCAAAATCGTGTATCATTACTAGAGATGAGAAGCAATAATGACGCAGTATGTCACCCTCACTGCATTTTTTTTTTCATTGTAGTGGGATTGTGTCTGTCATTCGTAAAGGAGCTGTCTGTAAATTAATTCACCCGCTCTACATTGGTATAAACTGTACGTATATACTACAATGCACGAGGCGTTTGCCTTATTATAGCAGCACTTTACTCGGATCGTTGTTGCGAATAGTGGAATTTCAGTTTTGTGACTGTGTCTGTGGGTGTGCAGGCTTTACTAAAACAAATGAGCAGGTGTTGACAGCCAAAATCTTCAACCGCTTGACGGTCTTTACTCTCTTTACGTACTCATGGCTGCACAAAATGCGATCATTTCCTACAAATTTCTCATTTGGAAGCCTGTTTCTTCTTGTCACGACGCGTAGTGTTATGCTTCTCTGATTAAAATATTGTCCGGCAGTGGTGGATCGAGAGAGTAAAGAGATGTGGGAGGGGATAGGTGGGAGGGCGTTGGTTTGTCTTTAACGTGGCACCTCAAAGTAGTGTCTTTTTGTCTAATGTTTGCTTTGATTGTTGGAATATTCAAATGAGATCATTTGTAAACCATGCCTATCAACTTCGGATAAATTTGTGGTAGGTTATCTTCTTTTCTGTGACTCTTTTTATTGCGTTATTCTGAAGAGAAATCACAGCGAGAGTAGGGCCTACTTTGCACGTTTTGACAGAAGAACTGCAGCGAAAGATTTAAATTTAGATATCTCGGAGGCAGTCCGGGATAGGTGAAGTTAACTTTCGTTAATCACGGAGACGTAATTAATTGATTAATATGTTGTAAGCTTGCTTGCAAATATCTATTGAATAAAATCACTTACTCAATTAATTAATTAATTAATTAATCAATCAATCAATCAACTTCTAAAAAAAGACAGCCACATCTTATGACTCTGGCGTATGTGTCTGGGGCTCACATGGTGACCAAACAGTAATGTTCTGTCTAGCATTTGGGAGAACCAATCAACTTTTTTTCTGTCTTTGCAGATTAACTTTAGCGTAAATTCCTGAATCATTGTCATGCAGTATCAATCTTGTAGAAGGTTTTCCTATAAAACGAAATGTGAAACAAGTATATTCGTACTTTAAACGATTAAGCAGTACCTCGCAAGTGACGCTATATATAGTGATGTGATCAAGCCGACTCTTTGTAATACATATGTCGCGTTATGCATTGGTAATGTTCGCCCAACTGCACAGAATTTCTGTGTCATTTACTTAAAATTGCTCTTTGGTGAAAACAATCGTCGCTGCTGATGAGAGAGTTGTTAAGCAGTGTAAAAAAAAAAATGAAGAAAATGTGGGTGTTCCTCCAAGTTGTAGCCTGTAGCGAGGGCTCTCTCACCAACAGTAAGACATAATCCCATTGTTATTTTCTGGGCTTGGCCTGGATATGCCAGTGCGCGATTCAGGAAAATAAGATACACCATAAAGATTGTTACCTGTCCAGTACGACATTTGGCTCAAACTGAAAGCTATCTGCGTGAAAAGGCAAGGCATGGATGCTTGTGATCCTCAAAGAGAGATCGTTTATTCAAGCGTCTTAATAGTCATTATTTTGACCCCTTGATATCTCTAAATGTAACCATAAGGCATACCAAGGGCAAGAATTAATTTCATTTCTAGTACATGAAGAACAGTGCGTAGGCCTACAGCACGAATACATTCAATAACACGCATCGAAAGTATGACAGAGAATGACCTCCGATCATCTGGTTGAGTTTCTTATCTGTTATTAGCCAGAAGCAATGCAGTGGAGCAGTGAGCATTGTGTGGACACAGTCCTTCAGTATAAGAGAGGCTAATAAAGACTTGTCCCTCAAATCTGGTGCATCTAAGTTGCTATATAATCATGACAACAACGGGAAATCAACATTAAATTCCGAAAGCACCAAAGTGTCTTTTGTACCCCATACCCGCCTCCATTTTACCACCACGACTACCACCACCACCACCATCCAGCCTACACCAACCGCTACGGAGAAAGAAGTGCATGCTCAGCGCGTACAAAGAAGAGGACAGCTATCTATTAAAGCAGATCCCACCCGCCCCACCCACTTACCAAGTAAGCAATATTATTATGATGGCAATATTCTTTGTCGGTCACCCGTAGGGACCGTGATATTGCCTTCGATCCGACACTGGCCGGTCGCATTATTACATGATAACGTGATTAGGCTACTCACTGACAAGCTGTCTGTAAGTGTGACCAAAGCCGTCGTGCTAATACAACGAACACAATATCGCTATTACTTTCCCTTCCTCACGCTACATGAAAATTAATAAAGACACACACAGTAAGAACAAAAAAACTGCGTGTTTCATAGCTCTTGTCATCTACCACGCTCCTTTTAGACTTTGGCCAAAGTCAAATTTGGCCCTCTTGATTACATAGGAAGTTAGTACACAGAGTTTTGGTTCAATTGCAAAATAAACCCTCCCTCCACTATTAAAAGGTTCTAGTTCAAAGAGTCACCATTTTTGATCGGTGATTTTGAATCGCTTCATGTTCGTATAGTTTACACAAGAAAAGGATGTGTTGTCGCAAGTTTTTAGTTGGATTTGTTGTTGTTGTTTTATGTTTGCTTATATTTCAGCAGAGTGAAAAAACATAAGTAAAGAACACATAAACAAGAGAAAGTATATGTGACGATATATGTTTGCCATAGATCTAGAAGACGGAACACACAAAAAACAACAACAATCATTTCAGCTCAGCAAAGCTTTAAAAGAAAGAGACAGATGAAAGTCACAGAATAAGAAGTTCAGATAGGTCGTATAATTTTCTATAGGGTGATATCATATAGGAGAACAGCTACAAAGTGTAAAAACTCCAACAACCAAAAATATGCAGAATCACTGACGTGTGAGCAGGGCAAACAAGGAAAAGGGACAGAACCAACGGTTTACAGTCTTTGGTAGATGCATTGTGTATGACATTCAATAAAATAATGACTGGCGCCTTTTATACGTTGTTAGCGTTCCACTTTTGAATGCTTTGCACGAAAAACTGTTCTCCCTTCAACAGATATATACGACTATGATAGGACTACGTAACGGATTGAACATATTACACTACAGATGGTTGTAAGATGGGTTACTTTTACGGGTGGGAGGGTTTGTGTAATTTTGCACGATATATGTCTCTATCAGACAGGATCCCGGTAAAGAAAAGCTGGTGGCTTGCGCACAATGATGGATGTCTCTTTTGACAAGTATGAAGGCAGGTTTTGTTGTAACAGAATGGATACTATTCGTGCGTATGTACGTGACTGTTTGAAATCCCCTTGTGCTGCTGTATGCAGAACGGCTCGCCTCATGTACAGGCAAGCAAGGTGAATGCAAATACAATAATGTTCAATTATTGACCCTGAAAGTATGGTGAAATGATTTTTAGAAACATTTCTGTACGGAAAGATTGCCAGTCTCGTACTTAGTGATGCACTTACGTGCAGTCGATTTGATGCTCTTCAAAATCTTACTGAGAAAACAACTACGAAGAGCTAAAACTGAGTCTGCGCTTGATTATTTAGCTCTGGGCAAGTGGTGCGCTGTAGAGCAGTTGAAGCAGGGACTCCTTGGACTCACTGTCATGAGTCTAAACTATTTCGCAAAGACATTGATGTGGGGATAAGTAGATTGTCAGAGGAGGGGAATGAGACTAATAGCATCTTGGTTCAAAGGTAGTGAGGATGGAGTGGCTCGGCAGAATCCCACTGAGTAGTTGATAGCCAAGGCTGGCGTGATCTCATTCGTGTCACAGCAACGCAAGTGAGAGAGAACTGAACTCACTTGAACTGAACCACGTGTAAAGGTGAGAGATAGTTTTTACCAAAAGTGAATGGATTAGTCTCAGAAGTCATTAAAATGTACATGTTAACACTGAGTGTTTGAAGTCGGAGTTATCCTGGCCCCGCGGTTAGATGAAGCTGAGTCATTGGAGATGCTTTTTAGATAAGGATGAGAGATCTTCCTGAGACCATGAGAAGGACAGGTTATTAACATTGGGCGCTAATCGATTGTGCGATGGACCCAGCTGGTACATGTCCTCCACCTCTTTGATTCCGTGATTCATGGAACGAAGCAAATAGAATTGAGAGGAAGTGATTTTGCTTTTTCATTTTAATGGGCGATCTATTATGTATTTCATATCTCGTTGCGCATTGATGCACAGCTTGATCGTCCGTTCTCTTTACTAATCAATTTATTTCAAATGGAAGTCTTTTACGTCAAAGCTAAGCTGTTCGCTGTCACGGAACCGCCGATATTCTGGCATCATTGAAATGATTGATATGTGTTTCAAGATGTTTTGTAATCGCGTCTGCCCGCCGTTCATCTAAGCGTTCATGTACATAAAATATTATACGCTCACATATATCCGAATCATAGAGATAAATATCCTCTACAAATACCACACCCAAGCGAGGCCAGTCATGGTCCCAAAATTAGCCAAATGTTTTCGAGACAAAAGGGAACAAGAGTGTCTATCATCAGGAATAACAAGTTCCCTCTTCACATTTTCAGCATCTAGGAAGCCAACATTTTGGTGAATAACAAGTATAATGATTTAATAGTTTATTTGTTCAATAATCTATTTCATTGCAATGGCCTTGTTACATCACAGAAACGCCCAGTTACGTAGTTGCCTGTGATTTTTTAATAGCTTGAGCAGAGTGAAGGTCGTATTCAATTATTCATAACAGCGAGCGTTGTTACCTCGTAATGATGGTAATGATAGCAATAATGGTAACTAAAATCACGATACAACAACAACAACAAGAAGAATTAAGATATTTAATCGTGGTATCAGTAGTCGTCGCCGTCGTCGTCATCGTCATCGTCGTCGTCGTAGTAGTAGTAGTAGTAGTAGAAGTAGTAGTACCAAAGATGATAATTGTACTTTTTATATCTAACCTCCAAATCGCATGTACATCTAAACAGGGCTCTGACATTTTTATTCTGCCATGCAACATTGCGAGGTACCCATTTTTACACCTGGGCAAAGACGGACTTTGCTATTATATATATATATATATGATGGCACCGAGTTGGATTCGAATTCAGGATCTTCCTTTTAAGGCCCCGTAGCCTTGCCCACTTTACTTTGGTCTTCCATACCTACGATTCATGCAGCGTAACATGTTTGTTGAAGAAGAGTTTTTAACATGACTCACCCATCAACTGTTGATTTCTTCGCAGATGTGCTCGTATAGGAAGCATGTCCATCTCGTATTTTCAAAGTTGAAATGTCAACAATCATTTTGATGTTACCCACATAATAACTTGTGATTTATGATTACGATTCCGTCACAATATCTCGACGTGCTCATTTGCGTACAATACATGATTTCCTCAGTGTTTCGTGAAATGTTACTTAAATAAAAAAATCTGTGATTCTTTATCTAATTATCATCGCATTTTGCTTGAACATGCGAATCATTCTACTCCATTGACTTAGTTTGTATCTATGTCCCCTCTGTTCTACATAGCTTCCCGTCAAGATGAAGCTGTCCACAGGGTGGTCGATTGGAGGCGCACTGTTCCTCACTCTTCTCAGCGTTCACGTCACCTGCTACCTGCAACTCGACATCAGTCAATTACAGCGCGTTGTCGACGGTTCGAGGGGACTTTTAGGACGAATGGCATGCGAGGATTCCTATTCATTCTCGTGTCTACTCTATAATATTGAAGGTAAGTATGAGACTCCAACGTTTATGTCCCCATCCCGAAGGTTTCCCATGGTATGTTGTTTGCAGGTTGTCCTTCCTTCTTTGCTCCTTACATCCTGTTAACATAATAAACACGACATCAGACATCCCATTTGGTAGATTTGCAATGTGCTTAGCCCGAGTAAATTCATAATAATAATACTACCATACTCTGGCAAAAGGAAGCAAGTGACATACCATCCGAATTTTAGTTATTGATGTTTTCATAATTTACATAATGAGGTCTTCTTCCAGGCCAAATTTCACGCAGAAACACTCATCCTACTAAGAGATATGTTAGATAAGACATCGTGATAGTCCATTGACGTCAGTGTAAATGACAGACACATTTTGCTCTTTTACGAGAAATGTCACTTTTGTCACTTGCTTCCTTTTGCCAAGGTAGCAATAGTAGTAGTAGTAGTAGTAGTAGTAGTAGTAGTAGTAGTAGTAGTAGTAGTAGTAGTAGTCGTAGTAGTAATAGTAATAATAATGATAATAGCAATATAGTTTTTATATATCGTTATGCAGTTCACACTTGTTAAGTTAATAAGGCTGTTATTACCCCGGTCACCGGATACATTATTTCCAACCAGCACTGACAGTGCTCATACTCAACTCACTGGGGAGCATTCCAGCCAGTCGCAGCCATCTTACAGGCGCGCACATGCACTGGTCAGAAGCATTTGGGCAATATCCCAATCGAATGAGCGCTCTGCAAATTCTTCCTGGTCCTCCACAAAAGTTTATGTACAACGGTTAACCAAATGTATAGGGAAAGAAAAGTGTTAATGATTTAGCATCTTTCTAAGTGTATAAAATATACTTGTGAGAGTAAGTAGTGATATGACTCTTTTGGATTAATATGATTACTTATGTTAATTAGTGTTTATTTGGAAGGAAGAATATATTTTTACTTTCTGGCCTGAAATAGCCAATCTGCTTCAGCGTGATCGCATGTATTGTACCAGAAAAACATATCTACATTGATAACCTCTCAGAAATGCATGATTTTAATAAAGCAACAAAGACATAAGCGAACTATTTACATTATACATGAAGATATGAAGAGCTTGCTTCCAAAATGCGCTAAATCCACAATTTTTCAATGGATTTAGCGCATTTTGGAAGCAAGTTCTTCATATATGATTATGATAAAATGGGAAAGGAGACAAAATAGAAATATTTTTGGTCTTGACGACAAAAACTCACAGATACGATTCCTTTTCACGTTGTTCGTGTTTTATCACAAGATCTAATGATGCTTGATTGCCGCGGTGAAACTCGTACTTTAATTATGAATGTTTGGAAGTAGAACCAAAAGGCGGTGAGATCAAAAAGGTATCGACACTTGCTTCGCGAGTTCTGATGGACTCTTATCGAGGCTTGATTCTCCTTCAGTAATGTGCTTGTTTATCTTTCTTCAAGATCACTTCATTCTGTTTGCCATTTCAGGGATCGTGGAGGACAAGGCAGTCATAAGCGACTGGCTAGATGCCTTAAATTTCACGATGGCGGAGACATCACACTTTGCATCCTTATCGTCATGGAATTATCTTACAAACATTACGAAATATAACACTGAGGTCAGTTGCATCACTGTGGTAATCCTCCCCCAATTTGTCTGTGTGTATGGGTATTGTGTTGTTTTGTTTTGCTTTTTGGGTGTGTGTGTGTGCGTGTGTGCTCGTGAGTTTCATCTTCTCTTCTTTTTTATGAGTGCAGCAAGGGACTCTGCAAAGATATATTATGTAAGAACATTGATAGTCTAACACACACATTCACAAGACAGTATAGTTTACCAAATGTAAATATACGTTATCAATACGTAGGCCTACGTTCATGACGTTCATAACAGGTACAAATGAAAATCCGTGTGAAGATTAAGAGACATATTCATATCTACACGCGATAACAGAAGCATTTGAATCGTGATGAAACTAAATGTGTTTGGCATACTTATGCTCCAATGATTATAACAGTCACCTTTCTATCAAATAAGAGACTCCTGATTTTCGTTTCTTTTCTCTGTCAAACTGGAAATTAGTGTATTATCGACTGCTCTGATTTCAAAGGATTTGTTCTGATACCTTTAAGATTAACGTGATTATCATACTTTGGATTCGTCACGTACACTTTTATTAAAAATACATGTACCGTTAATTCATGTATGCTTTTCGTGGAAAATGTCCCAATGATATTAAACTTAACCTAAATGAGCATGAAATACACTCATCTTTGCTTTTCGTGTCATTTTACCAGAAACTGTAATTCACAGCAAGGCCCACAACTATCATTACCACACCCGAGGTGTCTAGTAATACAACGGTGGACTTTAAAGTCAACTCGGAAATAACGATTTACCTTTCATGCCTACTTTATCAGTGGTGCATGAACATCCACATACAATTTGTAGAGCATTCATCTTTGACAGGTATTACAAAAATGGAGTAGTGTACTTGCGCAATGGCGGTATACAATGCTTTTCGAAGATGAATATGAGAATCAAGGGATATAGTGTGCCGCGTTTTTTTCCTCGTAAAGCCCAAGACATGGGCAGTAAGGTGCGGGTAAGAGATGGGGCACGCCTAGTTCAAGGTGGGTGTAATCCACGTCATGAATAAATGTTTCATAATTTGATGGAATCCTGTGCAAGATAACAAATTACGACTGACATAATATCATAGCCGTGTGGAGAGGAAGTGTGTGCCATATTCCAGGCTTCTGCTCATGCAAATCGAGATCAAATCGCTACTCGGAAGACGCAACGTGTATTTCTATATACGATGCATCCCCCCTAAAAAGTAGGTAAAAAAATCTTAGAGACTTTAAGTGCTAATAGCGTGATAAAGATAACGTGCGGAGTGAATCACAGGTTAATAAAGCATAATATGATGTTACGTATGCAAAGTTAAGGAATATGATTCTTTGCCTTTCAATAAAATGCATATAAGTTCCGTAAATGTAAAAAATAAACACTGTTTGTGAATTACTGTAAAACGAGGAATTTTCGCGTGCATTTTAATTTCGCGAGCGCCAAGATTCGCGAAATTAAAATGCACGCGAAAGTTCTTGTCTACACTATATGCATTGAATGCCAGTGGCAATTCGCGAAAATTCCATGCCGCAAAAAAAAGGTCGTCGGCTCCAATTTGCGAAAAATTCATGCCGCGAATACATCATGTTTTACAGTAATTTTCTTCTCCATTGCATCTTTCCTTTCAGTTTTTATCAAACGTTTCGATGATATCGGGTAACTATGGACTCGAGATGAAAGATGAAGCCAAGCGGATAGTCAAAGATGATCTCACCTACGAACAAAAGAGGATGCTAAAATTTGCTCTACGAGGTGGCGAGCTAAGAGATCCCGACAAGAGGAGGTACATCTCTAGATTCATACCGTTTTGTTGGCCAGTAGAACCATGTAGATGTTTTGTGTCCTTTATCTGTTTATGTTGTTTCATATTTTCTTTCTTTCTACCTGTATCCATAGTATTATATTTCACTTTCTCAAATATGACTACTGTGAATGTTCAATATAACACTACAGCGTTCTTTTGTGGGCAAATTCTCGAGGTTTTAATGTTATTCATTATTTGATTTCTTAAAGAGCCTCTAATCACTTATCTTCGAACAATCATTTAACAACAATGGCCTTTAGACTTATAATACTAATTATTTTCAAATGTTGATGGGCTTCGTTTAGTTTCATAATAGGTTTAATTTCTCGTCTGACTTTACAAATGCTGATAGTCAATATGATAGTATAATCATCATCGCTATTATCATTAGCTCTGTTGCTGATTGACGAATTGAAAACAATGGTACACAGTGTTCCTCAATAACACAATAATATAAAAAGAAATCATTTTACACAATCACAAGTAACATTGTCCCTACTTTTCGAATATAATGAAATTCTTCTTTAAAGAAAAAAAAAAACTCTGTCTAGTGCAATTTAGTGGATAAGTTTAATGTACTCTTTTCCTGCTCCCTGTGTTCTTGCTGTGTTGGGTTTATGATATAATGGCTGAGTCTCTGGAGGGCCGAATTGAAACTTTTACCAGTTAGGATTGTCGATATCATAATTTTTATCTTTACTGTGATTATAACTACATGTACTATCATCAGTACTATTATCAGTGACATAGTCATCAATAAATGTACTTATTATTACTCAGTGATCACTGTTATCTACATTTGCTATAGTTTGGTTGTTCAAGATCTGACCACATTACTCCTGTTCTCCAATCCCTCCACTGGCTCCCCATACATCAACGTATCACCTTCAAAATTCTCCTTATCGTTTACAAGATATGTAATAATCTTGCTCCATCTTATCTCAAAGACTTAATTTCTTTCCGCTCCTCCACTTCAACCCGTTCTCTTCGTTCTTCCTCCACTCTCCAACTATCACATGGTCCCCGCACCTGCACCCGCTATGGTGATAGGGCTTTTTCTGTTATTTCCCCGTCTCTCTGGAATAAACTTCCTCTCCATATTCGTAATGCTGATAACGTTGATAAGTTCAAGTCATCATTGAAAACTTATCTGTTTACTCAACTTTAATTATGTTGTTTTGCTGCCGCATGTTATATCATAATACGTATATTTACATAATGTTATATTTTATTTTAATGTCATACTTCTTTTCTTTCTTTTTTTCCGGATCAATGCGCTTAGAAACATCAGAATTAAGCGCTATATAAATGTTATTCATTATCATTATCATTATCATTATCATTGCTAATTGTTATTCCCCAACTTCATTAGTCACAGTAGTATCATATTGAGGTCATTTTAGCCTGTCCGATCTGATGATGATGATGATGATGATGATGATGATGATGATGATGATGATGATGAAGATGATGATGATGATGATGATGATGATGATGATGATGATGATGATGATGATGATGAAAAACATTTATAGCGTCATTTTTCTGTAGAACATTCAAAGGCAACCCGTTCCCATGTTAATGTCCCACCTTATTCACAAAGTCAAAGTCTTTAATCTCGCAAGACCTAGTCTTTCGTAGGACCTGAAATTAAACAAGCTGACTTTGTTCTCTTTCTTCTTCTTCCTCCACATCCTCTTCTTCTTCTTCTTCTTCTTTCTTCTTCTTCTAGTCACACTGCTTCCTTCAACTTTTAAGATTACATGTATTTGCATTTTACTACGTGTGCGTGTGTGTGTGTGTGTGTGTGTGAGTGTGTGTGTTCATGTGTGTAAACTAGCAAGGACACCTCTGTGTACTAGGGTGTTTGGAAGAAGAGTGCATATTTTCTTGATGCAAGTCATCGATTCGAGTCTTCTGCATTTACGTAGGCCTAATCATACTGGTATTTCTTCACATTCCTTATCACCTCAACACGACTGTGTACTGACCATTTTGTCAGTTTTCATTTATGTTAAATGAGAGTATTAATTTGTATTTCTTTTGTCACTTTCTAGTTGTTACTTTTTCTTTAGTTATTTTCATTTGAGATATATGAAAATAGATTGTGGTAGATTGGACGGGCATGAACATTGCGCGGGGGAGGGGTGGCAAATCAGTGGGCGTGGACAGTGATCAAGTTTTATTTGTTTTCACAATGTGTACTCCAGGTTTGACAGTACGATGTAATACAATGGCTTATTACTGGGGTTTTACCACACAGACTTTTGCAAAAGACCTCCAATAAGATGCAGACAATATACAGCGTGGGGAAGGTGTGCCCGCCATCACAAGGCGCGGGAAAGACAGACGGCTGCCTGTCCCTGGAGCCGGAGCTGGAGGACGTGATGGCGCGAAGTCGGGATTACAACAAATTGCTCGAGGCCTGGAAGGGATGGCGGGACGCTGTGGGGCCGAAGATTGGTCGCCTGTACCCCGTGTACGTGGGGCTCAAAAACGAGGCGGCAAAGAATGGAGGTATGATCCACCTATTTAAAGTACCGCCTTACAGTACTGCCTTACAGTTCTTGATATGTCAGTGCATTGAGGTATTCCCATTTACTTCATTTTTATTTCAAATCATCCACTTGAATTGTTGCTAAGAACGTTCAACTACAATGGGGTATAAGGGGAGATTTCATGAAGACGCAATATTCTCATTTCCCCTTTTCAAAGTTTACAGTTACATTAATACAATTCTTGATTGAAAAAGGATATAAAACGGAAAAATGTTTGAAACCAAATCACCAAGATGATTTAGAATAATACATCTATTAGATAAAAACACAAAATCACGAAAGTGGTAACGGTATTACAGAGATAACTGTGATACCGCATGACCAGCTTCTAATCAGGATGTCGTATTCAAATGCAATTTTTACCAACTCATAGTCATTGGTTCTTGACAGGTTACGATTCCTACACTGACGTTCTCCTGGAACTCTACGAGGATCCAGAGTTTGAGACGAAGGTTGACGCACTGTGGCGGGACATTAAACCCATGTATCTCCAGCTGCACGCCTATGTCAGACGCAAACTATCTCAACAGTACGGTGTGGATAAAGTCGACCCAACCGAGCCTATCCCTGCGCATTTACTAGGCAAGGAAACCTTACGAGTTGACTTGATATGTTTACATTGACTTGCTTAGCTTTAAAGCCATTTTGACTTAATAATAATGATTACAATATAATTATCAACATGTACTATTCCATGTGACTGTCAACACTGTCCTTGTTCATTTTTTTTCTTTTCCCTGTGATGTCGTTTTCCAGCAATTCTCCAATTGTCCTTTTCCATAATGGGAATAAAAAAAAAAAAAAAAATCTTATCCTTGTGGGGTATTCTCTCCTCATAGCGTTGTCTCCAACATACATTCATCAATGCGGTTATTGTGATACCGTGACTCAATTCCGTTTCTACACTATGCAACAATTAGAAATATGAAACTGTAATTCATGAAATTATTGTAATCCTAACAGAAATGACCGTAATGATAACAATGATAATTATCATAACTGACATTATTAGTACAATATCATCATCATGATTTCTCTCGCTGGTACTTCATCATGACCATTCACAAGCCATTAGATCACAGGGAACTCGTAAAAAAAATCACTTGAAATACCTTCCTGACATGGAATATTTTCCATATTTTCATACCACCTGATAACCAATGGTATATACTCGGTTCCTGCAAGCAGTAATGTTTATTTGACTTCATTTCTTCGCACAAAGACAATGACCTTGAGAGTACTTTTTCTTTGCGCTCTTTAACTAAGACACCCGTTCTTATCCAACATGCCGACAGGAAATATGTGGGCCCAGCAGTGGAACAACATCTATGACATCGTAGAGCCGTACCCAGGTAAGGGTACTATCGACGTCACAGCCACCATGAAGCAACAAAAATGGACCGTGCAGACGATGTTCCAGGTGGCCAACAGGTAAGGTCACGTGGACAACAAACAAATCGAAGTATGACCTATACGGGCCGATCATGAGAAAGGTTGATTAATAACATTATTTACCGTCCCTTCTTGTGCAGCAACCGTGTATTGCCTTCTGTACACACGAATTTATACTGCTCTTTACATACATTTATTGCAATCTTCCCAGAGTTGGACTTCAGTCATACATCAAGTTTGCAACTAAATCTCTCTGCGACGTTTAGTAAAGTGAAAGACAATATTATCATCATTATTAGCACAAGCGTTTATTACAATGACAGCAATCACTTTTAAAAGAAATTTAGGTGGACAGGTCTAGTAGTTTTAATGTAGCGTTCTATAGACGGACATGTGGGGCCACTGTGGCACAGTAGATAATACTCTTGACTTGCAATCGGAATTCTCGAGTTCGAATTCCCTCAAGTGTCGACGTCCTTGAACATGTTTTCACCACCTATTTCCCTCTCTACCCAGGGGTTAAAATAGGTCCCGGGCAATGCTACGGTTATGAAAATGACAGGGCCCTAGCTTGAGTAGAGCAGTGGCAACGCTGAAGATGCTACCTTGGATAAAGAAAGCCACACTAATTATCAGAAAGGGAAATTGATATTCTTTTGTTGCTTTGGCCACGGGCACGAAGAATTGGCGCGATATTTTCATAAGTGACATAATAATGATAATGATTATGATGATGACGATAATGATAATAATAACAAATGATTTATATCACGCCAAATCCATTTTTTAGAGTGTTCAAGGTGCGTGATGAAAATGATATGGTTATCTGTTCCGGATGGACAGGTTCTTCACCTCGCTAGGCCTGGACCCAATGCCTGACACGTTTTGGACTCGGTCCATGCTGGAGAAGCCTACAGACAGGGAGGTAGTCTGCCATGGATCAGCCCACGACTTTGCAAAAAACAGAGACGTAAGGTAAAATGAAAAATTTCCTTTCCCGCTTTTTTTTTTATACTTTTTTTCAGAAGAAACAAAAAACTCATAAATTATAAAAATATATATCATACATTTACTGTTATTGATGAGCTAGCGTCTGTTGACTATCGCACACAACGATGATATCAATGTCTTAGTCTTTGCTTGTTTATTAACTTTTGTCTCGCTTCATTCCTCCTAAACTGATATTGTTGAATCTGATCGACAAATTGCCCTTCATCGAAGCCAGTCATGAATCATTGGTTAGAGTCCAACCCGAGTATGTATGCCCGTGATTTTTCTTTTTTCATCATAACTACTACTGGATACTGAATAATCGGTGTTTATTTACGTCGATGAAGGGAATCAGTTGCAATGAAAACAACTCAATACGCAAGAAATCATTAATTTGATGTTATTATTGTTGCTTTCTTTCGTGTGGTTATATTGTCTTTAATTAGAATCGCTTTCCTTTTCTCTTTGTAAAGAATCAAGATGTGTACGGAGGTCAACATGGAAGACCTCAATACAGTACATCACGAGATGGGACACTGCGAGTATTACCTCCAATACAGCAAACAACCGATGATACTAAGGGGCGGGGCAAATCCGGGCTTCCATGAGGCTGTGGGGGACACCATAGCTCTCTCGGTGGTAACACCAGATTACCTCCATACCATCGAACTCCTCGAGAGCAAGGAAATTGACCGAGGTAAGTTCGTTCAAGGAGGTACTCTGCGAGTACCTCCTTGGTCCGTCTGCGAGTAGATTTGTACTAGGGAGCTTTGGCTTTACGACAAGGACGTTTGAGACGACGACTGCGTTGGCCTTGCTCCTCTCTCCCTGCGTCGTGTTGAAAAATAGCTTTAGATTACGTGAGGACGCAACCTATAAAAAATAAAATGGCGCCCCCATATGATCGGTGCATCTGGTAGCTCTCTGCGTCGTGGATTGAGCGGACGCAAAAATGGCCCAGAACGCGTAGTGAAAACTCAGACGATAAGTGATTGTTCACATGCTCAGAACATGTTTTTTCCTCTGAACGTCCTCGTCACGAAAATCTAAAGCTCCCTATTATGAAGAAGGTCCGCAGCTCACGGGTTATTGAAATCATAAAGACCATTATTTTCACGTATTTCCTTCGTGACTGATACTGAATATTGGTGAAGAAAATGAAGAAGATAAGAAAAAAAAAAGAGTAGACTTGATACACAATTACAGTTTTTCTTTGTCTCTTTCGAAAGTGCAAATTAGACCACTGAGATCATGTGACAAACCTAGCACCGAATAAAATTCAAAATGTTTTAAATCTCTTAACCCTAACTTACCTGGGCTATTTAGCGAGCTTGAATTCCTGGGGGCCATTATGGCCCCCCCCCCTTTAGATCTCGGCCGTTGATCGCGCGATCGCCGCAAAATTTTGCGTGAACATAAAGCCGGATATAATCTACAAGACTGTTGAGTTAGATTTTCAAAAAAAATTGCATTTTCTATTTTTAATTAATTAATTATTCAAATATATGCAAAAAACCTAATTTTCGTCTGTAATTGGCTTATAAAAGCTTATGGAATGCTGATTTTTGGTGTTAATATTCCTAGTGACATTCCAAACATCTATGCATTAAAAAAGATTCAGTATCAAAATTAATTTCTTATGTTTTTTATTGTTTTCTCAATTTTTTATGTATTTCTCTGTTTTTTCGAACTTTTGTTTTTGTTGTTTTTTTCAGCAGAATTTGTCATACACATTTTTTGAAGCATAATTATACTAAAATAAATTGATTTCAGCCATCAAAATTTTAAAAATGAATCTTTATATGAATTAATTGAAAAAACACAATTTGTATTGACTTTGTACACAAAATCACGTTTTTGAGCAATTTTGGGGTTGACGAAAATTTTTTGAAGGGGCGTGGCTTCGGAACGGTATGCCCGGGCGCGACAAATTTGGTCCCAAAAGTTGCGCGAGACTTGAAAGTAAAAAGTCAGCGAGCGGCGCGGTCGGAATTAGTCGAGGGGGGGGGGGGGCATTATGCCCCCCAGGTAAGTTAGGGTTAAGATATAATGTACTGAAATTCACCATACAGTTTTCACTTTGAGGATTTAATAAAGTTGTAAAACACATATCAAATGTTTTGAATTTTTCTTGTCATTTTTTGTAGAAAGTTCTAGAAAGCACAAAATCTCAAAAGTGAAATTTTTGCTGATATTCTTGTTTTGTATTTTAGCACAAGAGATCAACTACTTGATGCAGGTGGCGCTAAACAAGATCGCCTTCCTCCCGTTCGGCTTGCTGATAGACAAATGGAGGTGGGAGGTATTCCGCGGCCGGATCACACCAGCACAGTACAACCAGCGATGGTGGCAGCTAAGGTGAGCAGGGACACTCACTGTCCAACGGAGAAAGAAAGAAAGCGGGTTTCCATCTTCCAAAAATGGCAGCACCCCCCCCCCCCACAAAAAAAAATAGAAAGAAAAACGAAACAATAAATTTCAGAGCGAAAAAGAAAGAAAGAGCTAACATGAAACAAAAATGTATGTTTGAACATTTTCGCATATCTGTGCGTGTGTGTTGTGTATTTATATATATATATATATATATATATATATATATATATATATATATATATATATAACAGGGCTCGACACTAACGGTGGCCCGGTGGCCCGAAAACGCACATCGGGCCACCAAAATTTCAGAAATGAAGACTTTGGTGGCCTGATCGGGCCACCAAAAAAGGACGGATGTTTGCCTTTGGGCTACCAAAAATAAAAGTTAGTGTGGAGCCCTGATATATATATATATATATATATATATATATATATATATATATATATATATACATATATATATATAGATTATATACATATATATATATATATATATATACATATATATATATAGATTATATACATATATATATATATATATACATATATATAAATACACACACACACACACACACATATATATATATATATATATATATATATATATGTATGTATATACACTCAACAAAAAAGTAAGTTCCCCCCCCCCCCTGACATTTTTGGATATATCTCAAAAAGTATTTTACGGATTTTCATAATTCAAACGGGAATGGATAGGGAATTTTATTACTCATAACATGAATGGCATATCAATGCCACCAGATATCATTATTGGTGTTAAAAAGTGCATTTTATGTCAAAATGCATGGAAAAAAGTTGCACTTCAGGCCTTATGAAGCATATTGTGTACATTTCCTATGCAAGAAGCAAATTACCTTTTTAAATTGTTATGCAATTCTCAGGAATTTCTTCAGGTACAATGTGCTTCCCTATTAAACAGATGTTATGCATACTTTTTAAACAATAGGCCTTTTCAATATGAAGATGTTGGTCGAAGCCATGTGGTTTTTAATTCCAATCTGGGTTGATCATATTAATGTGCCTATGGCCATTTTGCATCATGCGCTCAAGTTGTAGATCAGTTTGTTGAGGGAAATGGCATCGAACGTATGGAGTAGCCTGCAAGATCACCTGACTGCAATTCAGTAGAGAAACTTTGGGATATCATTAAGCGGAAAGCGAGCAAGAGCTCGAAAGATCCAAACACTTCACTGCAAGAATTTCAGGGCATCTTGCAGAGAGCATGGGCCAACATTGAGCAGCGCCAAGTACAAACTTTAGTTAACAGTATGAGGAAGAGATGCCGGCTGGTCATTGAAGCGGATGGTGGACGTATCAATTGTTAAATACTTCACTGTATGCTCATGAAAAGAAAGAGATAGAAAAAATATGCAATAAACCATGCTTAAATGTTCAGAATCATGAGTGATTGATTATTTGTGTAAAGGTCACTGCAAATCACGAAAGTGCAACTTTTTTTCCATGCATTTTTACATAAAATGCATTTTTTTTCACACCAATAATGATATCTATTGGCAATGATTTGCCACTCATGTTGTGAGTAATAGAATTCCCTATCCATTTCCGTTTGAATTATGAAAATCCGTAAAATACTTTTTTAGATATGTCAAAAAATGCTAGGGAGGAACTTACTTTTTTTGTTGAGTATATATATATTATATACAATGCAAATGTAAATATCGAACTTTTTTCTCCCCCGCCCTTCAGGAGGGAGTACCAAGGCCTTGTACCACCAGTGGAGAGAAGCAGCTCTGATTTCGATCCTGGAGCAAAGTACCACGTACCATCGGGAACGCCCTATATAAGGTGAAAAAGACATGATATCATAACACCCACTCTGTCAGTCAAGAACGTGTCATTGAAATTGGGCAAATTTAAGAAACTTGCAGAATTTCCAATTTTACGTGTCTTCGCTACTATGAAGGTGATGATGTAATTTGTCTCCCATTTTTGCTATAAACATTACCGATGCTCTTACTTTAGCATTGTAAATCAACTTTGGCCCACAACGCCACCTTACCCCCATCTCCCTAAAAACGTTCCGCGGCCTCGGTAAGAAATATTTAGTGACAAAAAGCGATTATTTCATGATAATTATAGCAAGAGTTACACCATTTCAAAGAGACGATGTGGAATTACAACACACAAAAATGGAACTGTTGTAAAAATATCCTCTCCCTATCGTTTTGAATTATTTTTCTGATCCCAACCCCCTTCCCCATCTTTCTTCTTCTTTTTTTTTTTAAGAGCCAAAATGCGTGTCGTGGCCGTAGAAGGCCTTAACCCTCCGTCCTGTATTATTCTCCCAATCCGTCTTATTGCAGGCAAGAATGAATTCAGTACACGATAGGAAATTTCAGCCGGAAATGACTTTTGACAAGAGCAACATCTTGTGAGAAATCGGTGGGAAAGAGTCATGGCATAAAAACAGCAACAAAAAAGAACACAGAAGACAAAAACCGACAAGAATGTGCGAGAGAAGAGAAAAGTAGGAGACAAGAAAGAATCCATTAATGTCTACCATTAAAAAAAAAAGAAAAAGATATGACTGAAGGACAGCACGACCACAGATGAGAAGATGAAGTCATACTGGTGGAGGCAAGAAAAACAGAATTGTCACCGACGATAATCACAAATGTTTTGTCAAACGTGAACACCTGTCTGAGCTCATGGATGTCAACTTGAAACGCCTCATAGCAAAGACCATTAGATGTTAAACAACTGTTAAAGGGAAAGTATAGTATTGGTGGAGATGAGGATTGGGCGTTTAACTTTTTGTGAGATACCAAGAAACCACTTATAAAATGATACAGAGCCTACCATTTCAAGAGGAGGAATTCAAACTTAATAAGATGAAAATTGGTTTTTGAATGTCTGAGACTTCCAAAAACAAAGTAAAACAAGGCGATCCTAATAACAGGTGGGTCCCGCGCCTTTTATTAGGATTGCTATATTTTGGATATCTCAGCCATTTCAAAACCAATTTTCATCAAATAAACATTGAATCCCTTTTTGAATTACATGCTCTTTCATATTTCATAAGAGGTTTCTCATTGAAAGAAAGATATTATTCAGAGGGGTGAAGGCTCAGGTTTGAGTTTCTTCCGTTTGTCTCCCTCTACAAATGAAAATTTGTTAAGATCGCAACTGCTGATCTGTAAATTAACAAACCTGAGGTTTCTCATTATCTCACCAAAAAAAAAAATAAACGATATAAAAAATATACGATCCCTTTAAGTGGAGATTCTCACACACACTTTGCTGTGCTGTTACCGTCGTTTTGCCCATATTACCAAAATGATCCCACTGCTACATCGGCATTTGAATTGAGAGTAACTTAGTTAATCCACGTATATGTACAGATAATGGTGTCTTCTAATCATAGAATACTTGTAGACGCAGAAAAAAAAAATGTGGGCAACTATTAAAAAATGCGCGAACGGATGTAGGACTAAGAAGGTGTTAGATGTTAGAATGCGTAGAAGTGAATAAATTTAAGAGCACAACACAAAATAATATGGTCTTATTTACCCAGGGTAGCCTCTTCAGCGTTACCACTGCTCTACCAGAGGGCCCTGCCAAAGCAATGAGCAAATGAAGGACAGCACTGTATACCACAGTGCTCATGGGCTGTATGACTTGTGAGCTGTATGAAATACAGAGTAAATGAGAGAAAGGACTAGATATGGAAAATCTCACTGGCCTCTTTAATTCTTCCGACAGATACTTCGTGAGCTTTCTCATTCAGTTCCAGTTCCAAGAATCTCTTTGCGCTGCGGCTCGAACTGAGGGTCCTCTTCACCTCTGCAATATCTACAATTCGAAGGAGGCGGGAGCTAAATTCAAGTAAGTCGCCAGCCGAATTATGATATTAGTTAATTACACTACTGTGTCTTGCGGGGAATAATGAGGTACATGCAGGTATACGTTTTTTTTTTTTTTTTTTTTTTTAAATTCTCCATTGCTTCTTGATTATAATGGGTTCAACGGGAATGATTTAAGGAATGAACGCATTAAAAGACACCTCACATTGCACTCGAGCACTCATGTTTTATTGCGTATCAATGCGTTGGGGATGTGTCACATACAAACGCCTGCAGACAAATATACACACAGTGGAATACACACGCACACACACACACACACACACACACACACACGCACACACACACACGCACACACACACGCACATATACACGCACATATATATATATATATATATATATATAATGGTATTATTATCCGCGTGTTGGAATAAGAGCATGAAGACGATGAAGACAAACAAGTTGACATAATGCATTAGATTCCAACTTCATTTGTTTACAAATAAATGAAATTGGAATCTAATGCATTATGTCAACTTGTTTGTCTTCATCGTCTTTATATATATATATATATATATATATATATATATATATATATATATGGAGAGAGAGAGGGAGAGAGAGCGGTATGGGGGAGATGCGGGGGATGAAGGGGGGGAGTGGGGGTAATGCACCCTATACATGCATGCATTACTTTTCAGCATTTCCGTACACTTTGAATATTTTGCAAACTTATGGATTCGTTTATTGAGCATTGTAATGTAATTATGCATTCAACTTCTGATCATATATATATATATATATATATATATATATATATATACATATAATGTCACAATAGAGGAATGCATTAAATGCCAATTGCCTTGATTTTTAATGCAAAATCCGAATTTTCGGGGGCCTCCCCCTTCGTCAGGGATGATAGTGCGAATCATATATATATATATATATATATATATATATATATATATATATATATTGATATATTGATATATATTTGTATATATGTTTTGTTGAAAATAGAAAAATAAGTGAATAAAGAATATAACAAAATCAAAAATTCAATTTTGATAATTCTTGTCAAAACTGTGTGTAGTGTATTGAATACAAATGAGGCAAATTACACAGGGTGTTATATCTACCAGATGATAACTTGGAACAGGCCGAGGTGTGTTTTGAGAGTGTTTTTTGTGCTTCAGGCGAGGAAAGTCTCAAACTTGGTGAATTCAAACGTGCTACTACTCTTTGTACTGGCAGAGCAGCAATTTCATTTTCAGGTATCAGTTGGAAGTTTAGGTATCTAAATCCAGCGGCAGCCATTTTTGCATAATTCTTCACACGCACGCACAATCGCAATGCATTCATAATACACACGCACTGCAGCTGAAAGCAGGCGATGTTCGCGCTGGTCATTAGTATACCAACACCCGTTGAAAAGTCGGATTTGCTCTCAGCCAATATTTTTATTAGGATCCATAAATTATCACCATTTTACGATCTCTTCTATCACCGAACTTCTCCCTAAACGTTTGTGCCAAAATCAGATCGATGCTGGAGATGGGTATGAGCAAACCGTGGCCTGAGGCGATGAAGAAGTTGACCGGGAAGGCGTTCATGGACACGGGCGCCATCAAAAGCTACTTCCGTCTTCTCATGGATTGGCTGGAGACGGAGAACGACGGTCACCTGATCGGCTGGGACGACGAACTCCGAGTCTTCAGGCGCGATGGCAATTAAACAGCTTTTAAAGATGCCCCGTATTTAAAGGTTTTATGACATACAAATGCATGTTGATTTGTGTCGATTCATGATACCCTCAACATCACTTTTGCGGTGAAACAAATATCTAGAAACATTCCACATATTTTTAGATAATTTTTCTTCTATTTTTCTTCAGATAACTTCGATACGTCCACATCATCTGTCAATCATTACTAAAGTACTGATATGTTTAACAAAAGACATTGGAATGCACCTTCCATCGACTCAGCATTACTTGCATGTTTCTGTGATATTAATTTGGCTAACAAAAGACATGGCGAGGGAACATGCAAGTTATGCTCGGTCTTGGGGAGGGTGCATTCCAATGTCTTTTGTTAATCATATATTAGTACTTTAGCAATGATTGACGGATGAGGTCACAACCAGAATCATGGTTTGGAAGGTGCTTTTATGTGGGCGTATCCAAGTAATCTGAAGAAATATAGAAGAAAATTTATTTAAAACTATTATAGAATGTTTCTAATATTCGTTTCACCGCAAAAGTGATATTGAGGGTATCATGAATCAACACAAATCAACATGCATTTGTATGTCATAAAACGTTTAAAATCGCGCTAAAGCCGTTGTCACTGTTTACTAGCAGTGAAGAAACAAAATGGTGCAATATCCCGTATGTTTGAAGTTATCCCCAAAAGTAAGGTTTCAAGGTTCCTTTTGAATGATTTATAGGCCCACAATGTTTGAATATTTCGTCAGGTTCTACCATATTCTTTATTATATTAATTATAATTCTGGAACGAATCCAGACAGACTTCGTGCTAGATTTTAGTGTTGTTCCCGTTTCTCTTGGTGATAGTCAAACTAATTAAACCGACTTATATTATTATTCAAAGGTCATATAGTACTCAAAATCAATTGATTTTCGTGTCATCCAAACAATAGAAATATTATTGCTTATAGGACTTAGAGGTAACTTTTATTTGTTATAGATTAAAAACGTATGTCCGGTCTAGACCCCGACATTCAAAAATCCTGAAAATATCTTGAATATATCTTGTCGTCAGGAAAAATGAAATAATCTCAGTCTAAACTCTTTAGAAGTATAGAAGGGGGGAAATCTGAGGTATATTGTTTCATCTTGCTCAAGTATCGAAAAGCACTGGTCGCTTTACAAGCAGAAAAACAACACTTTTATGAATACAGAATCGTGACACAGCTATCATGATGGGAATAAGACAGATTAAGCAGGTCTGCAGCCTGGTATAGTCACCACGTTGTTATTGCCACCATTTCACTCTTTATTCGTCAGAATCTCATCAACAACTCTGCACTGCACCGTCCAAATTGCTTGGAAGACATCAATTTTGTTTAAATTCCAGTGTTGAAGTTAGGACAATTCAACAAGTTGTAATGCACTGACCCTTTGAAGTTCATATAGCTTTTGTGTCCAGATGATATTCAAATCCTTATCATCAATATGAAATATTATTTCGGTGTTGTTGTTTGTGTTTCAACTTCAAGAGCTTAATGGAAGAAACTGTGCACCATGTGCAGTTAAGAAGAATGAGGTATTTCAGTGGTACTATGGAAGGGCAATTTTTGTTCCGCTAGATTGATTTTAAATTTGAAACATCAATGAAATGACAAGTTACCACATGCAGATGTGGGATTAACGTCAGACAAGCACATTAATGCTGTCTACCCCACCTTCCAATCAGACAGGGTGATTTGATTGTGGTGCCTCATACGGAGAATGTAAACTGTCTTTAGTCGTATACACTATAGCAACGAGTTAAGATTTTCCCGGAAAAATATGGGTTTGCCTACTATGACAGTTACTACTCGTTCTGCGTTCAGAGTGCATTAATGAAATATTGCGCTTTTTATCTATCATTTTGGGGCAGTGTGATATATTGTAATGCTATAGCAATCTCATCTAATTCCTGAAAGTAAGGCGATAAACTCGTATTTTTGTTTCGTTTTATTCGTTTTTGACTCTTTGTAACAATGATTAAATTATGTTCTTTGTCAATCCCAAGTTCGTATAGGCACATCAGTGGAAAAATGTTTAGTCAAGCACTAAATTTGCTATGTTCTCCCTTTAGAGTGAAGCTAGAGAGCATGATATTGTGCATGTGTACAATTTATGTATGACACTTCTAATTTTAGCCAAAAAAGCGCTTAGGGTACTTTCAACCGATAGTCCTTGTCGAAAACGTCTACACCCGGCATGATATAAATGTCATATAACAGTCTACCATTGAATGATATGACTTACTAATGGCTATCAAAACAAACAAGCAAACAAACAAATAAATAACCAAATACATAGAAGTCCCGCGATTGGACATTGAGTACACCTCTGCAGAAGAATAGGGCAGTTTTAAAATAAACAAAATAATGTTTATGCCAAATTTTTTAAAGTTTTTTCCATTATCCTTTTCCAAAGCAATCTTCCCAGAAAAGTAATATTGTCTATAATACGATGTACATTGCTTTATCAGCGCGTCATAATGTGCATACTTTGAATCTTTCTGTCGAATGACACAGTTCATGTTCACACACACACACACACACACACACACACATACATTCGTTTATTTATACACATTTATTCATTTACTTACTTATTTCTGTGTTTGTTTTTCTTTCTTTTGATTTCTATATTATAGACCTTAACAATACCAAACATGTATATATGGATGTGGGACAGGTAAAGTCTATTTTCAGAACGATAGATTCATATATAGTAAACGGTGTACTTGAATAAAAGCATACAGTATTTCCCACCCTTACAAATTGCGTCTCTTATGTGGATGTGTATAAGCGCACAGTTATTACTTATAAAGAAGAACAAGATGAAACACATTCAAACACAAAAAGATTGGTGACACCTGAACTTTAATATGACGGAGTACCCTGACGAAACCGTTTATATTTAATTCTTTAAAGAAAGCCAGCATGTGAACCACGCTTTGCTTTCACATACATCTTCACACAATGATTACCGCTTCGATACGCTTAACCTACAACTTGTGCAGTACGTTTTCAGTTGCTGGAGCTAATTGTCATGAAGGCCAAAACAGAATTATCTGAAAAACTATCTGGCAATTTTGTCATCATGTTTCTTGAATTTTACATGACTATTGAACAGTGATTCGTTAGTACGCACCTCCTTTGCATTTTTGGACAATTGATGTTCAGATTAACAAACCTTAGGAATAACGAACATCACTTACAGAAAGACACTATACAACACTGTGTACTGTATAATGCATAAAGATAGATAAATAGATAAATGAATATATATATATATATATATATATATATGAAGAGCTTGCAACCAAAAGGCGTTAAATCAATTGAAAATGATGGATTTAGCGCCTTTTGGAAGCAAGTTCTTCATATATGTATATATATATATATATATATATATATATACATATAGTTGTATACATATCGTTTACATAGGCAGTAAATGACCATCTTTGTCTAAAGTAGCGAAGTATGATTTTGATGTGGGCAATGATCACGCACACACGAGCGAGAAGCAAATGAGAACACAATCATCATCAATATATATTTTTATAAGCAGTAACATTACTTTCATTCATTTTGAATACATTATATTATTTCATTTTTGTTATCACACACTTTCACGTGATTTCCTACGAGACTTTCCTGACAGAAAGTTTCATACCATGCACAAATGTATACAAGCAAATATATGCATAAATGTTTTATATGATCGAGGTTAAGTTAACTATCCCTAACGCCTTTAGTTACATAAATGTTGTTCTTCTTGTATTAAGATGTAACAAAATTAATGGTCTCTATTCTTAAACAGCACATAGCATTACTATTCCCAGCCTTTAAAAGCACCTAAGCAATTACATAGGCATTTTATTCCTTCTACCACTATATGAAGAGCTTTCAACCAAAAGGCGCTAAATCCATTAAAAAAAAACCGATGGATTTGACGCCTTTTGGAAGCATGCTCTTCATATATGCATACATGTTTTACATGTTTATGTACATATATGATATAATGTTAAAAATGTATATGTATACGTATCTATATTATTCAGAATTTGTGTTTAGCTACTGTTCTCAATTGCTTTCCTAACTACTATACTTTCGCCAAATCATGCCAGTGCTGTGATCATCTAGATAAAAGTGGATTATCATTCAAGGGCAAAGAAGACTGCTGTTGATAAGATATTAACAAGAACGTTCTGTAGAATGGCAATTTCTGTTGAACTTGAATACATTTATCAAAGTTGTGATGCGGTTACCAACAACTCTTGGTGAACATATACATATATTATGCGCTGTAGAAAGTTCGTGAGCATTGTGACTTCGATACGAGCTACATGACAATCGTCTCCGCAGAATTCTGCGACCACAACACCAAGCTAGATTTGCAAAATGTTTAGTTTGACTTAACAGAGGAATTGGAAACTCGGATGTCCAAGATGACGAGAGAATGGATACGATCTTGTTTCCCTGATGAGAGCAGGTTAGGTCCGCCAAACTGCTGCCATTTAGAATCTGCATATGACAACAAATTAGATTGCTGGTAATCTAAAAATTCTATCCCTTCTCAGATTTTGAATTCCATATGACTACATGGAATCGACGGTGACAGGCTTTGACAACCAAGGCGCCAAAGATGGAAACAGTCTGGTTTGGATCTCGTGAAGAGGATGTCCTGATTTTCCTTTTTTGCATCAGGTCTGACCGGATGGATACATGAAACAGATGTTTCCTATTTTCAATTCGAGCTTGTGACTGCATGCGAATCGACGTCTTTAGCACCGAAGATTTCTTAGCCCTATCTGTACTACTCAAAGACTTATTTCAATCCATTGTTAAAGTTTCGATTTCAACCTCCGTATTCCACTTCTATGACGGGAGAAGGGGAAAAAATGATCATTCTGCATCACATGGACTGAAGTTTAGTACCAAAGAGTGCATTAATATCTACTCACCAAATCAACCGTTCCTCTTCGTCCTATAGCAGCTCTCCGTCTCCCGTAAACGGCAACGGGGTGTTCTACTGATGTTTTTTTCGCTCTCTCTGCAAATGAAATGATTTGAGAAAACGATCAATGACTGATCGCTAAATTGTCATCCAACAGGCATTGTTATCTATGAGAGTATGATACAAGCCTGGAGAGGGTGCTTCAGACCACCAGGAGGACACCACGCGCATTGTCCCCGTCTGCTTGGAGATTTAAGCTGACAGTTTAATGCTTCGAATGGTCACATGAAGAATCACACGTCACCACAGGACCGTGATAAAGACCTCAATATTCTGAGAGCTGCATGGACCTTACAGAGGCCAATAAGATTGTGGGAAGACTCCCGGACGCTCACCAGTTTGTGTGTGCTCGTTATGGACTCACAGCGTAGAGAGCATGTTTTGATTTCTCTGTAGGCACAAAGTTTCACTTCCGGGTACTAGCCCAGCGCCTAAACGGGCCAACATATGTATACATTAAAAAAATCGTGTGATTCTGCATGAGGTTTTTTCCAGGTGCCCGTTAATCCCCGGTACCGCTATGTAACGACAACTTAAGAACCAAATGGTCATATTAAACTAGGGAACAATATCAAAACGAATCACTGGGAACCAATCGAAGTACAACAATGCTGCAAACTTGGCTAACCAGAACAGATCCGCACTGATATTCCCACTGATAAAGATGGTTTCACTGATAAACGTTCAAGTAATTCTGTAATGCAGTAAAAAGTTTTACGGATTGGTGGATCTTCTAGAAATAAGAACTTAGGAGGGAACAGTGAGAAAGATAGACAAAAGGTAGATTGGAATAAAAAGACTTGTAAGTACCTTGTTGCTGCCTGATTGACTTCAAAAAGACGAGGCCGGGGGACTAGTTGATATACGCTGTTTCTCCGACTACTACCTCTTTCCAGTCATGTTGATCACGTAGACGCTAAGACAACCTGCTGATCCTCAACCTGCAGATAGTCCCTGAAGAGCTGAGTAGGTGTCTATCCATGGTCGTCGCTAAACTGCCTAAAGCTGCTAAAAATTGATTTACCTGTGAGACATGATACGGGACAGGAGGAGAAGGGGGAGGGAACGATGCCGGCTTTTTGTGGCTATCAAAGACTACTTACCAAGGAAGAAGTGAACGTCGAGTCATGCTGCTCTCCGGCAATGCTACTAACGATGAATCTCACGCAATATTTACCCTAAAATATGTTCAAAGCAACTCAAATTATCCTATCTTCTTTATCTAGAAGTAGGAATAAAAACACATTTCAATCAGAACATACATTTATAGAATGAGATTTGATAATTAGCCATTGTTGACCTTTTGACCTTCCTACCTTCTGAAAAATAACGTAATACCGCTCAGATACCATGGATGCTTGTAGAAGAGTCCCACATCACATCAGCTAGCATGATGATGCTTCCTCATTCACTCCTGCTATCATATGGATGCAACCCTCCAGAGACCTACACCTAGATTTCCCAATGCTGTATAGGAGAAAATTCGTGAGACTCTCCAAACCGTACCATTTCGGTTTGAGAGTGCTTTCAGGACCATTCATCACAGAAACCTCATTGCCATTATAGATGGGTAACACACTGGTGGCCAATCATCATGGATGAAAGTAAAAAGTAAGGGTAAAAGTTGAGCTTTCATAGTGACAGAAAATATCTTAGAAGAGGATGTGACAGGAATTTGATGAAAATAATATATAAGAATACCTCTACACTCCTGCTCTTTGCAAGAGACGATGGACTCCTCGCCCGATGTTGTCTCGAACTTGAAGTCCGGTGCCGCTCTCTGGCCTTTTTTGAACTCCATGCACAGGTACCCGTAATCGTCGCAGCCGACTTGGTTGACTGGGAAATTTGTCTGGATGTCATCAAACTCAATGGGTCCTCCACCTTCCAGGGGCATGGCTTGGTTGAACGGGTCTAAGATCTGCGTTTGTTCGTCTTTGCGGGGCCCGGTTCCGTCGGGGCTCTGCGAAGCGAAGAGTCCCATCTGCCACAGATCCTGGCCTTCGATGTCTGCGCCGTCAGGTTCGAAGTTGACGTTGGCATCAATGGAAAGAGGGGAAGGCTGGTCGAAAGGAGCGTCACCTATGTCTGCTTCCCAATCCATGTCGATGGCAGTAGCACCTGTGGAAGGAACATCAGGACTTCAAATGGCTTATGCTTGCAGCATATGAATCTTCCAAAAATTGTAACTATTTTTTTAAATCATAAAACAATGACTGTTGCGTATACCTTACGAAAAAGAGTGCTATTCACATTGACAAAGTATCAAATATATGTATGTATATATATATATATATATATATATATAATATATGTACTTACATAATCATACGACGGGGAGCGGACGAAGAACCTTGTGTGTATGTCTTCTTCAGAAACGGATTTTAAAGTCTTACGTCATATCAAATCCTGCACGCTGATGAAGAATGTGATGATTAATCTGTTTGATGTTTTTGTTTTTGTTTTTTAAACATGCGTTCCCCCAGAAGGATGGAGCATTTGTATTTCCAATATAGGTCTTTTAGGTCATTTCATATTACTTCATGTACCTTGAGATGGAGTGAACACAAATCAAGGACAAACCTTTGCAGCGATCCCTCATGTCGACACACTTGGTCGTCACCGAGTCATCGGGCCGGGCTTCATACTGAAAGGCGACGCTCGCCTCAGGATTCTTGTCGAGATCAAAGCAGAGATAGGGGGCTTGGTCGCATTTGACTCCTCTCATGTCGAAGTCGAAATCGACCTGACTAAGCGGAAGGTTCGAGCCCTCCATGAGCTCGGTAGAAGCATCAGCCGGATCCAGAATCTGTTCTATCAGACCGGTTTTGGGTCCAGTGCCATCGGGGTTAGGGCTCGCGTAGGCAGCAACCTTCCAGAGGTTCTCTCCCATCACAGTTGTCGAGCCTTCGCCGGTAATGCCGGTCAGGTCCACCGTCAGAGGAGTCATCATATTCTCCAGGAGGTTCTGATTGCCCATGTCAACGTCAAGATCAGTGAAAACAGCCCCTGTGAACAGAAGCAAAAGGCTTTTAGACAGTAGACGACAAGTCTACACAAGAAAACTCACAAAAAAATTTAGTGCATCTACTGCGGTCATGAATTAGATTAGAATCGAAAAACAAAGATAATGCAACACATAAGTTGATTGCCATCCATACACATCACACCCTGACACATTGGGTACTGTCGGTGTATCTTTTTCACAGCACTTCTTACGGTATTATGACATAACATCAATTAACACATCAATGGATATACTATACTTCCGATATGCATGTTGCTAATTACGAATAAGATGAAGGATCAGAGCTATTTCCGCATTTCTCAATGTCTACTGTCTACTGGAGATGATGTAGTCATGCATACGTAGGCTACTTCAATCGCTATTGTACAGCGTAACAGATATTCAGTATACAAATCAATGTATTTTCAAAACGACAATCTCTCGATACAATTATAAAAACAAACAATGCAATAAACAAATATAAAACATGTGTATTACATGAAACTTTTTGTCTAAAGTTGGTTCATTATTGGGAAAGAGAGGCCCAGGTATAATACAAGCTTGTAGGAATGCGGGCAGGTCAATGAATTGAACTTAAAAAAGGAAAAAATAACGGAAGCAAACACAGAGGTACACAGACGCTCAGGGAAACAAAGACGTATACAGGACAATGCGGTTAGAGGGAAAATGAAAGAAGGACTGTAGAAAGGAAGGAAGATGCGAAAACAGTGCTGCAAATTTTGCTTAGTGTTATTTAGTAGGCAATTTACATATCCCTTATTATTATAGCTCCCTTACTTACGCGAGGAACACTCTTGCTCTTTACACTCAATGATCGTGTTCGCCTCCCTGGAGTCATCTTCTGCACCCGCGACCTTGAAGTAATAGAGAGGATCGGGGTCATCCCCGCCTGTGAACTCTACGCATACATATCCAAAATCATTGCATCCTATTGTGCCGAGTTCAAACTGGGTTTCAACACCGTCAATCGACAAATCGCTGTCGGCATTGAGTGTCGTACCAGCCCCCCTGCGGTCGAGGGTCTGTCGCACGTATCCAAATCGTTCTCCGTCGCCGTTGGGATTCCTACTCCCAAACATCCCCATCCGCCAAAGGCCGTTTCCTGCTACCTCTCGGTTGCCTTGTTCGAACGTCACAGTGCTGTCCAGGCTTACACCGGTAGCCTGACCCGATACAGGTGTGTCAGTCGGCTGGAGGTTCCAGTCGAGACTTTCGGCGTAGACATCTGTTCGGCAGAAAATTGAGAAGTAAGCATTATCACTTACTTCCAAGGTTCCACATCCAACCTGATCGTCCAACCAGAATTGAACGTCTTTTCGGAGGATATCATCTTTCCAAAGTGTCAGGTTTATCACGGATATTTCAATGGGTTAACAATGAAGCTTACACTCTACTCCGCTTGGTTCTTTCGGTCTACCGTCACCAAGAATAAGATGAGAGCGATGACTTTTTTCAATGGCAAGCACAAGACTTGAAAGAGATACTTCCATGAAAATATATGATGAAGCCATTTTACGGCGGAAGACGTCGAATGGGAACTACTTTAGTATCCCTCTTTGTCATAGTGCACACTCAATGCTCGTTTTCACCCTTCACCAAACTACTTGCACACGTACCCATAGAAGATGTACCCAGCAAGCCAACATTATGGTATTACTGAAGAAAGCCAGTCGCAGCATATCCAACAGCTGGGCAGTCTTGGGTCGCCGTCTCTCCGACAAAGTTGTCCACAGCAACTTCAGACTGAACACCCCATGAGAAAGGTCTTAAGCATTCCCAACAAGCAATCATATCACAGAACCA